>NW_008709945.1:1101694-1194382 GCF_000327385.1 Lottia gigantea | reverse complement strand
AAGACAATTGAAACCATCATTTAATACAGGATCAATAGTTGTAATAAGATTGAAAGTTAATAAGTTTTAGCCTCAGTAGGTGCTATTTACAAGTTTTATTGTTATGTTTTCTTATAATCTGACCATTTTTACTCTTTCTGTGTACACCTGTTTAAAAGAAAGAAACAATCATTTTATTCCAGAAAAATAACTTAGGTTTATTTAGGACCCTTTCTACCAGCTTGGTCAAATCTCTTTGATCCAGTATTCTGGAAGGGGCAAGCATACCCTACCATGTATGTGACCGCTAGTCAATGTGATTTTTGTAATGGAGCTTAAAAATGTATTTAAATAATCAATCATCTCTGTCAAAAAAGAAATTTTTGTCCAGAAGAGGACAAGAAGATTTGTGTCATGACTTGATAAAAAAAAATAAATAGCCATTATTAAGAAAAAGTGGAGGATTTGTAGTAGAAAATGTGGCTGTCAAAGTTAATCATCATCAGTGATTGAGATATTTAGTGAAAGTAAGGAGAATTTGATCCGAGAAAGTACTAAATGTTAAACAACATTCACTACTTCAGCTCTGACGTCTGCTAATATTCCTAAATCTTCTGCTATCTTTTGAAATCATATAAACAGAAATATCAAATTGTAAGGCAGAAAGCTTGGGCACAATAATTGCAGATTGTGGGTATTCTTATGGAGACAAAACACCTGATAAACACCTCATCACAAAATGTGACCCCTGGAGAGGGTAGAAATTTGATTAGTTAAAGCAGACGTCATCAAGTTAGGTCACAAGGTTTATTTGATGATCTTTAAGAGGACTGTTGTTAGACCCTAACTGAAGTGACTATTAAAAATAAAAGCGGAACAAAAGTTTGGTCTAATTTTAAGTACCGGTAGACTGACATTCCAATAGTCTCAAAGATCACTATTTGAAAAGCGAGCATGAAACCACCTTGTATAAATATCTATTTTCATGTCTTAAATACTTTCTTAAAAAATTACAAAATGAAAATGAACACTGACATCTATAAAGTAAGTTACTGTGTGAGACTTAAATTTTTCACTTTAATCCAGATTTCAGATATAAAAATGGTGGCTATCTATGTTTCTGCATGTTTTCAGGCAATTTTCCTTTGATTAATGTAAAAATCTGAGACATTTATGTGAATCTTTTAAATTTTAAACTTTTGCTAGACATCTTTTGGCAAAATATTGCTTGAATTATACCATAAAAATTTCATTTTATGTCTTTTTTCTCATAAAATTTCCATAAAATTATCTGGAGCATTAATAGCGTCATCTTTATTTCATCATAATCTGACATCCAATAGATAAACCCAAATATAGAATATTAAAATAAATCTTTTGAAACCTATTAATATATTCCTAATATAGACTCAGAAGTTAAGATAAGAATTAATAAGAGTAGCTTAAAATATACATTCGCTTTTCCAAATTGTATTCTACAGAATCCAAAAAACTTCATTAGCTTTGCAATTTGGGTTGTTTCTGTTGTTCATTTGTTTTCTCTTCTCTGATACCAGGCAGGGTATGCTTACTGTTCTCCACACCTGATAACACTTTTCATTATGAAATACTTACTCACGTATGATTGATATACTTTCTCATGTGAAAAGTTACTATGCTGCTACCAATGTTTTGCCAATTTGTTGTTTTGGATCAGATTGTTGGTTTTTGGTTTATTTATTGTGAGATAAATATATATATATATATGCCAGGTGGTATTAACCTGTATACTTTAAATATTGTCTAGTTAACTTCTTGTCATATACAATTAAACACAACATGTTATAAACTCATCATAGTTAGTAGCAGGTTTGGAATAGCCAATCATGCCTGTTTTATAGACGGTTATATCAACCTTTGAAAATTAACCAGGATTATTGGAATATGAGGCCATAGGAATGGAAGAAAAGTTGTAAAAGATTTTTTAAACTGCCTGTTATTTAGTGATGAATCTTGTTATATATTAACTGTTCATTTCGCTGTATCACTGATTCTGAAATTTCAGTTTCTAAGTGATCATGTCACCTTTAAATCCTTTGTTAGTTTTATCTATTCCATGTTCATTTCGTTGTAACATTGATTCTGAAGTGTTAGTTTCATAACCACCATGTCACCATTACATTGTTTGTAATCTGTTAAAGCCATCTGTTTTTTAGTGGAGATATCTCAATTTTTTCCTGGTACATTTTGCAAGAACATCAGTTAAAATGGGATGTCACCTTTAATAGTTGAATTATTTTAAACCAACACATCATTTGATGATGAAATCTCTAATTTATTCACTGTGCACATCAAAACTGATTTTCATTCAGATTTCTGTCTCTATTTGGTGACGAAACATCTAATCTATTCACTGTACATTTTGCTGGAACATTGATTCTGATTCAAAATCAGGAAATCTGATGCCACCTTTAAAATTGTTTGTGGCAGATAAATCTATTCTTGATTGAGAATGTATAAAAGCAGGTTGAATTGGGCTATAATGATGTATATTTAAAGGAATTAGTAGATGCTAGCGGGGAGGTATTTGTCATGAAGTGTACTATAATTAGTAAGATAATGAGAGACACAAGAGAGTCATTGCCGACATCTAACCACTTACTACATGAAAATCTATTTAGTACTCTGTCACGAGACATCAGAACATACATCTGAATCTTTAGGGGCTCGGACAGCTTCTTCACTTCACTTCAACTCATCCCTGACCCTTTTTAATATTGTCAATATCATCAAGGTCATGGCCAGATAATAATCAGGAGATAGTTATTCGGTTAATTTGTCAAGTCTAAATACTGGATTTTGAATTTCCATTTCCAAACCGACTGACTGATGAGAACTGTATATCCAAAACATGTGTTGATAGTATGTGATGAGCTCCGATAAATACACTGTTACTTAAAGACATTAAGTGATTGGGCAAAATACAACAAAATACAATTTATGGACAAAACTGACAGTTTATATTTTACAAGATGTAAATAACAATAAAAACACAATAAAGGAATATTGGTATAACACACTTCTATAATTACAAAAACTTTGTGTGTTATATACCACTGTACACTTTGTGATTATTGTGCTTGGTGCGTCAAATTCATTCCTCAAAGCGTTACCGTATGATTTCATATTACTCGGATATTGAATAGAATATTTTGAAAAACACAAAATGTGTCTTTTTTTTCATAATAAAACAATGCATTTTATGAAAACTCTTGAGAACTTTTTAATAAATACGTCAAATGAAGAACACAACTACATCAGGCTCATAGGAATCAATGAAATGCCAACAAAATTGTCGTCTCATTTTTTGTCATTATCTAAATGAATTGACATTTAACTTTTAACATCTCAAGAGAAGGTTTAATGGAGTTTTTTTTAACTGAAATGATACATCATCTTTTTTTTTAACTCAGTCCAACTTTAAAATTACTATCCATTATTATGTATATGAATAAATACATTATTACAAACTAGAAATGGGATTTTGCTATTTGCCTAATTGAGTCCTGTCTCTGAAGACAAAAGTACTTCACCTTAGTACACTTGGCAGATAGTGCTTTCTCTTTCAGAAGAAACTGGACTTAGCTCTTTCATTTTTATCTGGAATGATTCAAGACTATTAGATTCATTTAATGCCATGGAGAATAATTCCAGGATGATTTTGAAACAGGCAAAGATTCTTGAAATTGAAGAATAAAGTTTTTTTTATAAGACAGCTTGCTCTGGTAGGCAATCAACACTTTCCGTCTAAAACTTTTTCCTGTTCATGTTTAGGAGATTTCAACTTAAAAACTATTGAGGTGAAGAAATTGTTTACTTTTAAACCTATATGAAATAATATGGGGTTTAACATCTTCAACAAAGAGCTTCACATTTAATAATTCAGAACATCAATCACATAAAAATACAGAAGGTCTCCTAGGTGTTTTGGTCCATGTCAGCAATGTTTCAATGTAAACAATGTTATGTTTACTTTTACCAATGTCCCAAAAGGTCAGCCTTCTGATTGCATGCTACTGTAATAAATAATTCAAAAGAAAACAACAACGTCCACTGGAAAATTAATCAAATCATACAGAAACACAATAATCAAGTAAAAAACACAATGACTGACCAGCCTTCTGACAAACTTCAAGGGACTTGGGCTAAAACTGTCATCTTAGCTACACAGATGTTATGTTCACAGTTAATGGACCACGATATATACCGGTACATGTAAGTTATAATGAAATTGTTTTTTTGCTGGTAAAGTATACATGCTCTTCTCTGGTATTTTATAACATCTACACTATAATGTCGCAACTTAAGTGCAGTGCCCAAGGGGCAGATATTCTACATTTTCTAAATCCAAAAATACTGGAAGGTAAAAGTTTCCCAAGAGTTCACATAGCTATCATTAGAATATGAAAACCAATCAATAACTTGTAATTAATCAAATAATCAAGTTTCCTTTAATATTTATTTATTGTTAAAGTTTCATCTGTCATTTACTCAATATGGGTATAAATCATGTATAAAATTCCCATGTCAGAGCATGGGCCTCGTTAGAAAAATTAGTGGACAATCTCTAGCACCTTTGGGTCAAATTTCCCCTATCTGGTATCTGGTTTACTCTTCTTGCTGACTATGAAATAAATATTTCAATATCCAGCCTGTAAATTCTCAATTACAACAGCTTCAACATTTTGTCAGTTGCAACGTGTCATGTGCTACATTTAAGTGACATATGCATGATCTTGAACTTAAGCCACTTAAAGCCAGTCAATTCCACGGAAATGATACAAGTTTTTATAAAGCTTTAGTGATAATTATCGATCGTGTAATGAAATTTTCAACAGTTTCTGAAGATAGGATTTAAAATAAGGTCTGAGCGAAGTCAAATCTAAGATGCAAGTCTAAACCTTTGAATATCAATCATAATATTTGACAGGTTCAAGGAGAATTGAAATCTGATGTTTTCAACAAATTGAACAATTGTTTTTTCTGTTCAACCAAAAACAATGAAATAACTGCTTCTGATCATATTTCTCACAATAATGGTGACATTTCAAACTTGTTCTTGGTGAATTTCATGATTGAGCAATTTAAAGAAAACAATTTTTGGGTCAACAATAGCATTGCAGACAGTTTCCCTTTTAATGATTTTCAGGGTGAATTTATTGGTTGCATGACCAGAAACTTGACTTGAATTTTTTTTGGTATCATATGATGCGCACAGTTCCCTTTTAAAAGAAATGTGAATTGAAATGAAAGTTTTTTTCCCTACTTTTCTGCACCATTTGAATTAATTTGATGGGTAAAGGAAATGTGTTAATGAATTAATTAAAGAAAACATCAATAATAAGCCAATAGTATAAGTAATTACTTATTAAGTATGTTAAATATCTTATCTATAATTAATTGTTTTTAAACTAATTGATTGTTACTAGCATTAGTTCAGGTAATTAACACATAGATAACAAGTGTTTTATATGAATGGCGTACAAATTGGCAGCTTATCTTCAGATGTTACATGACACAGTTTAGAAAAACCAGGTTTAATATCTCTACAGCAGATTTAGAACAAGATAAAATAAAACAATCATTTTTTACAAGAATAACAACATAGGTTTATGAGGATCTCGTACACAAACTGGTCTTTGACCAAGGCTCTTGGTACTGATATATCCAAGATTCTCAATACACCTTTACAGTAGGTTCAACTGGAATGAGGAAAGATGGCTTATTAAGGTCACCCAGTTTCCACAAACTGGTCAATAAAATTATCATTTATTCAACATAACCAAGCCAATGAAATGAAATGAATGCACCATGTGGGCTAATGAAGACAGGCTACGCCATGCAGGGTGCGATGAGGGAAATTTCGCCAGGACAACTGCATTAGCCTGCTCTTTTTTTATTTCCAATTGTCGAGGGATCTTTAACGTGCACTGCCTGTAGCACACGGGGGCTCGGTTTATTGTCCCATCCAAACAACTAGACGCTTTTTCCATGTCAGCCCCTCTTACCTGCATCACTGACAGGTGGAAACTGGGTTGAAAAATCCGAAGGTAATATCTCGACCTATGCTGGGATTGAACCCTGGACCTTCAGGTTAGCGAGCAAGCGTCTAACTCACTGAGTCACCACGTCTCCCATGTAACCAAGCCAATGATGCCACGATGTATAGGTTCCAATGATCTAAAACACTTAGCTGTCATTATTACCAGTAATTGAAAATGACACGAAATGGAGTTTTAAGCTCTTCTTTCCCACACGTCACTGAGCAAATAAAGACAGGATTAAAACTCCATTACATTTTATTTCAATGTCAATATTATAAAGAAGTTGTAATCATAACAAAGTCTTTCCGCATGACTAGACCATTTTTCCATGTCAGCCCCTCTTACCGTCACTGACAGGGAAACCAGGTTGAAAAATCTAAAAGTATTATATCAACCTATGCCGGGATTTGAAAATTTTTGGTAAGTATAAGAAGGTGGACATTAATCACTCCTATTAATTATGAGTGGCCATTCCCAGCACTAATGAAAAGTTCCAAATTCATTTGGAAAATATTTTCATTTGATAGTTGTATGTTTTTTTTCTCATGATTTTCAATTACTTTCAAATCGATTATTTGTATTCATGGTAATGTTTAAGATCAGGCGTCCACACTGAAAACAGTGGGTGTTATAAATTATATGTCACATAATATAATAATAACATAGTAATTAGGCTTGTATTACACAAACTGGATGTCATAATCTAATTTCAACTGTGTGACATACATCTGACTGTAATATATAAAAATACTGTTTGTTAGCTTCTACAACACAGTCGGTTACAGTCTTGGTTCTTAACTTGGTTATGTCAAAAAAAATGATGGCTGTGGGTTCCGATCTCGATCAGCGTGTGAAAGTCAGATGACCATGAATAAGTCATCTTCACTCATAAGGGTACAGGAAATTCTGCAAAGATCAATGCCATGAGATTTGGCCAAGGAACATCTTGTAGAAAGGATCCCTAAATTGTGAACCTAAGTTGTTATCCTATCTTTCTTTTTATTTCATACATCAAAATCTTCAGAAAGATATTTATACCAGGCATGTGTCTATTGTTATGTTTCAAGGATTGTTGAGGGTGAAATTCTTGAAAGCAAGCACAATCATTTGACCTGCTGGTCACAAAACAAATGAATCCAAAAAAAATCAAAAGATACTTTACAATTTCTGCCATGTTTCAAAATTTTCAAAAAATTGTTCATAATTCCAACAAAGTTTAGCCCATATTTCATATCTCTTTTAAAAGTATGTTCCTCTTCCATAAACTCTAATAAATTGTTTCTTTTATTGATTTTTCAGGCTGAGTACCAGTAGAGGAAGTGACGAGGCCTACATTAGTCAGTAAGGAGTAGTCAAGTGTAGGAGTAGAGAAAGTGAGAGAGACTGTGTCTTTAGTGAAACTTGTCATTCACACACAATTCATTACATCAACTACTGAGATTGGAGCAACATGTGAAACTTTTATCAGGTTCCTAAGGAGTAACTATGGAATAACATGTGAAACTTTCATATGAAAAAACTATGGAATAACTTTTATCAGCTGGCTAAAAAATGAAACTTTGCTTTGGTATAATAAGTGAAATTTTTACTAGCTGGCTTTGGGAAAACATTTAAAACTTTTCAAATTGTGAAGGTTTTACCAGCTTTCTATGAAATAAAATGTGAAACTCTTACCAGCTGGCTATGGAATAATAGATGCAACTTTTATCAGCTCAGATCGGTGTGCAAAGTGAAATTTAATGTGACATTTGCTTTTGCTGACAAATTTGCTGAATAACTTTTGATGACTTTGGAGTACAACAACTAACAACTTTGGAGTACAACAACTAACTTTTTTCTGACTTTTAAGGATAACAACTAACTTTTTTTCACTTTGGAGTACAACAACTCAATTTTTGCTGACTTTGGAATATTTTGTGCACCTTTCACCTAGTGATATTGGAATAACTCATATAATCATTGTGTAATTATCGCTTGTTGATTACAAGTTAGCACCTGTCAACATCGTTAGAATACCACCTGACCTTTCCACAATATTGGAATACCTTACTTTTGGACCTTACTAAATTGATTTCCAGTTTCTGACACTAAATTAAAATATTGAATAACTTATGTTCCAGAATCACATGATCAGTAAATATTTCACAAGCTGACATTGATGTTAATCATAACTTTTTTATTGATTTGTATCAATAAGTGATATCGGAGATGAATGTGATTTTTTAATGTATCTATCAAGTGGTCAAATTGACATTGGAATCAGATTTTCTTCAGTAGAAAGACATGGACAGTTTTTACAGAAAATTCTTGTTTTCTTCATTGGTTGAATGTACATACACAACAACAAAAATTCAGACAATTGGAGTAACATTTGTGCACCTATAAGAGTAACCAACAGAATCATTAGTTGGGAGAAATGTACAGTATCTAAAATTGTTTACGTGAAGTATAACAAGTTACATGTTTTGAATACCAGTTAAAAGTGGTTTTCATAGGCTTTGTGAATTTCATGATCTACGTCAAAGACTAGAAAGTACATTTTATTAAAGAGTTTAAATCGATCAGCTTTGGTAAATTCATGAAAATATCATAAAATTTGAAATTTTCAAACAATTTGATAACTTCTATAAAGTTATCTATCAGAGATAAAAGTTAAAAAAGTTGTAATAAAAATCTTCAGAACTGATGGATAATAACTGGACCAGAACAACTGATATTGCAAATGATAAATATATATGATGAATTATGATAAGTAGACAGAACATTGTATGCAGATGAATATCTTAATAACATGACTATATGTTACTATACTCAGAAATCTCAATCAAGAAACAAATGTGTAATCAACGTTAAAATGTGTGATTTCAGTCCGAAAATTCCCTAAAGAGAAACAAATTTGTTATCAATATCAAAAAAAAATATCAAGAAACAAAAACCAAAAATGTGCTTTTTTTAGTTGGGAAATTTAAATCAACGTCAAAATGGAAGAGGATTTACTTCTGTCGTTAAACTTTGAAAACATGTCACTTGACGACTTGCAGAAAAATATGAAAGTGTACGTCAATTTTTCACAAGATTTTGACGAAACAGAATTTGATATTTTACGAGATAAACGTTGGCAGATTGGTATTATAATACTTTATGTGATAGTGATAGTATTTGGTTTTATTGGTAATTTATTAGTAGTAATAGTCATTGGGCGATATAAACAATTACATACAGTCACTAATATCTTTATAGTTAATCTAGCATTGGCAGATATAGCCCTGTGTCTTTTTAATCTACCGTTTCAATTACATTATCAAATCAAAGACTATTGGTCTTTTGGTCGAGTACTGTGTCATGTGATCAACCCTACGTTTGGAGTGCCTGTATTTGTTTCGAGTCTTTCTATCCTGGCTATAGCCGTGGATCGTTTTATATTAATAGTATATCCCTTTAAACCTCGTATGACAAACTTTCAAGCAATGGTATTGGTTGTTATCATCACAGTGGTGACCATTGTTTTGGCTATTCCATTAATGGTGTTTACGGAATTGGACGTCATCAACGAACCTGCGATTCAGCTTTTTAAAGTTTATTGCGTTGAAAAATGGCATATTCGTTCCAAAAGAATTTATGCTGTTACTGTTTTCATTCTTCAATTTGTGATACCCTTAATTTTAACGACAATATTCTACAGTCTAATTTGCATAGTGTTGAAAAATAGACCAATCAAAAAACATGAAACAAGACGGAACCGACGAACAAATAAAATTCTCATTTCTGTTGTTCTGACCTTCACCTTGTGTTGGTTGCCATGGAATATTTTCAGCCTTTTTACCGAGTTTGTGCCAAATGGCATTCCAATTAAATATTTTAGATTAACTGATCTACTGATAAAGATATTTGCCATGAGTTCTGCCTGTATTAATCCATTTCTATATGGATGGTTAAATGACAGTTTTCGAAAGGAGTTTGGGAAACTTTTGTTCAGTGGCTGGAAAAAGGTGAATCATAATGGACATGAGTTTTCACGTACCACAGGCTTTAACAATACCATGGAATTAGGAACACCAATAAAACGAAGACTTTGTTCTGATGACGAGGAATAACAAATTTAAGAAGTTTTCTGTATTGCCAAAACTGGTTTACAATCGTTAAAAGTGACACCAGAGAGTGTATTCTGAAATTTTCTTTTCTGCCTGGTTAAATAATTATCTAAATTTTTATAATTCCATTTTCTAATCTTCAATTACACTTGTCACCAAATTTACAATATTTCATCCATTATATTCTTCTTTAAAAAGTAGAATTTTTAAAAATTTTGCACTAAGAGTTTTTTTGGAACTCATAGCAATTTTCTTGAAAACCTCCTTATAACAATTTGACAGACTAAAATAGAAACTCAATTAGAGCACTTCATGTACTTTCACTTCATTTTTTTACAAATTTGCAATAGCGTGACAAAAATATCAATCTTGTCATGATAAATACAGAAAGTGTTTGACATCTCCTCAAAAAGGCAAGAATATTCAACTATTCTAATTCCTTGTAGACCATATCTTAAAAAAGGAGAAATAAACAAATTAATGATCATGTCTTTGTATATAAACCATTTTGTTGATTTTATAAAATCTTTATCAATTTTTTTTTTAAAGTTTTTTCTCATTTGTAAATTGAGAGTTTTATTAAACACTATTAAAAAAAAAAAAATGATGTTTTCAAAAAATATTGATCCTTGTCCCAAATAGCGTGAATCGACTATTTATAGAATTTTATGGCCATTGCATGTCTACTAAGAACACTTACAGGAACTACAGATGTTGTACAGGAAATTTAAATCGTGTCAATAAAATATTTAAATGTACTGGATACACTAATTCCACAAAACTAGATTCTGCAGACATTAAATGGAGAACCTGAAGAATATCTGAAATTGCCATTTCAATAATCATCATTTTCTTCACTGTTTTAAGAGAGCAAGAATTTTGTTGAGGCTGGGGAAGGCAATACAATTCACTTGAAAAACTGAACATACACAGAAATAAAACATTCTTTACACATAAACTTGACAGAAGAACATAGAAACCTATTGAACTAATTAGTTGGTAATTAGTCTATAATCAACAACAATGTATTGATGAGTTGTACTTATTTCAGTTTATGTAAGTACTACACAACTTTTGAACCATATTACACGGTTAAAAGGATGTTAGACAAGACAAGTGGTTCAAGACTAACTGCACACAATAACCATGATCAATATATTTTGCTTGTACTCAAAATCTATACACTTGTCTTCAAATGCTGTTTTCAATAAATGTTGAGTGTTGTTCATTGAAGTTATGTGATAAAAAAGTCTTATTTTCTTATAAACATGTTAAGGTACAAGTACTTCATGTTAAACAGTTTTATATATAAATATAGTTTATAAGGTCCCTAATTGAGACATATCCAAAGCATATCTTGTAAAGAACTGAACAAGTCAAATTTTTTTTTAAAGGTGATGGAATGTTATTATGTTTCTGTATAGAAATTTATGTTTTTTTAAATGCCTAACCACTTGATCTTATCTCAAAAGATATAATTTGCTTGTGTTAAGCTTTGATGCTAAGATAATATTGCCCCTGTGTACAAGTACAATGTAAATGCCAAGAATGGAAACAGTGTGAAAAACTATTTGACATCCCTCTAGTTTATATTGAATTCTTCCACACATGCATACTTTTTATCAAAATGAAACTGTTTAATATGTATGATTGGAAGAGCTTATTTCTAAAATGTGATGGTGTTGTTTGTTGCTGGTGAATGCAGAGTGTTATGGAGGTTTATGGATAAAGTAAAAGGCACCTACCTTTGGTTCTGGAATGCGAGAAAGTTCTGCTAAATTATGACATAATTTTAAATGTTTAAATTGATAAGGATTATTTCGGTTGTCTTCAAATGCTCTCATAATTTTATCACTCATCCATTCCACCTAAAAATTAAAAAATTAGAAAGAAAATTACGATCTTGATTCAAAATACTGATGAAAATTTGCACATTGATGAACATAACGAGACAGCCATTTTGTTTTGGAATTTAACTCCTCAACAAAAAGTTTTATACACATAGCAAGTTGTAAGACCTGAAGACGAAATGTTTGGAGGTCATAATATGTATTTTAATCATAGTTCCAATAGCAATCAGAACACATGCTACATGCAGAATAAAAACTTTGACGCCAAAACATTCTTGACAATGCTGAGCATGAAATTTGGCATTTTTTATCCAAGAATAAACTAGACCTGTGATTCACTTTTATATTGGAAGTCATTTCAAGGTTTCTATTTCATCTTTTGTCTGATAATTTATAATAAGAAAGACACACCTGTGACTTGGCAAATTCTATAACATTAAAACTAACATTATTTAATAAAGCTAGAGAATAGGTTGATAGACCAGATTCTGTACTTCTCCACATCTGATCCTAAAATAATATACAACATAACAAAATATATCTATGCACAGTGATTCAGATTAAACACGCCAAGTTAGGTGCTACTGAACCCCTGTAAATTTTAGGGGCCACAAATGTGCTAAATTAACATAATTCAGACATTACAATAACTAAATGGTGCCCAATACATCTGTATTCAGATACAGGTTCATACAAGGCATAACATAGAAAATATCAGTAGGCAAAATGTTATTCTAATTTAAGCAATCTGTCACACAGGAAGTCTTGCATTGTGGTTATTACCATTTTTAACTACCCAAATGTTTAAATCGTACCCTAATAACCACAAATATTTTTGCTTGACAAAACAAAGGTGAGTCGATCTTTTACTGTTCTTGTTTATTCAAAGGTGTCAGTATAGAGTCTTGAAACTTATTTATCTGAAGGTGTCTTCTGAAAACTCAGCTCAACTCAACTCATATCAAAGAATTTACACTTTTCATTGAGAATTCTTGATTCAAGGGAAGTAACTACAACTTACTAATAACTGCGCCAATTCCAGCATTCGACCTGCTGTATCCATAGCAACTAAAACGTTACCATCATTTCGCATTGTTTGTAATATTGTGGCTGGAAAAAATCAGATTCAAGATAAATATTCCTAGTACATAATGAATGAGTTAATACACAAATCATTTTAATTGTTGTTCTTATAGGGTGACAGTGTCGTTCTCAAGCAGGGAAACCAATTTATATCCAGGGTACACTGATGTACACAGAAAAAACAATAACCTTTTAATGCAATGTGTTTAAAATCAATGATCTACTGCTGGAGAATGACTCTCTTTGAATTAAAAGTATATATGCAGGGATATTGGGTGCTGTGGTTCGTCGACACTGGTTTTTGAGAGTCAACAAGAATCAAGCTATCTCTATGTATAAAGATGATTTTTGAATATTGACTGCCATTTTTAGGTTTTTCAGACTATGCCAATAATCATCAAGGGGCCTAATATCTATTACTAGAAAGATTCATGCTTAGAATGATAAAATATAAAAATCTTACTCATGAGTTGTTCATCACGTAGACGACGTCTAGACTGTGTATAACTAGCGTTATAACTGTCTGTTATCATTAACGATGGTCTATTAAACATCTCTAATGAACAACCATTTAAATGTCTAAAAAACAGAAATTAAATTTTTTGAAACCATGGTCTCGAGCAGCTTTAGACTATATCAAAATGTTAAAATATATGCAGAGACAGAGCTTGTCAAAAATCTTACGGTTCAATTTTGCAGTTGATGCTAGGACTAGAAGCTTTATTCTTTAAATCTAAGCATATAATGATTTAGTCTTGCGTTCATTTGAAGAAAATTGAATTTAAATTCAGTTTCATCATTCAATCTTAGTTAATTAAGTTATTGTCAGAGAGACTCATTAACCAAAATACATGTGCAACAAGAAACTAACAAAATATAACAAGTGAAATTCATGCAAAAAATTCTTTTAAATTGATTATTCAAATTATTGGCCCTTATTTCCAGGCCATTTATCCTGATTCCTTACCCATGCTAAGCTAAATACATGAATTCTATTGCATTTAAACTATCAAACAGGTAAGCACAGCTTAGATCTTCTATTGTAACTAGAGGTAGATAACTCTTACCTTTCTTTTTTATGATTATAATCAATAGCATAAACTATTTCTTCTTCTCCATCTTTTACTATCTTCCATATCGTACCTCCTATCATGTGACCAGCAGGTAGTGGTGTAATCTGTAACCCATGTCCTTTACCTAAATATTAAATCGTTATCAGAATTGGAAATGTTATTCTAGGAGAAAATCAGAATTTAATTATTCAAGTTGAATACATAGTACTAAAAGTCAAATAACAAGATGTGTGTTCTCGAGAAACCAAAAGTGACAAAACTCTGATCTTGATATTTATAAACTACAAGTACAAGGTTACAAATCATATCAATGATTGTCAAAGATTGAAATAAAGAAAAAATATAAATAACTTGCCAAGTTGAATTTTGTTGTTGAAAAAGTATACGCAGTTAATCTAAAGTTTTATACTTGTATAAGCTTACAATATAATGAGACACCGCTTAATAATCAAACAGAGCTCCATCGAATGGTAAAATGTCAACATAACAGGCTAAGTAAAAGTTAATGGAATAATGTACAATAAACCATGAAAAAGGAAAACCAAATTTGAACCAAACCTTTCAATGTGACAGTCTGAGAATATTTTAATTGTGTTATTTTATCAAATGCCATATCAACATCATCTAACGTAAATATATCAAAATCAGACGTATTGTGTCGACTCTGAAACAGAAATAATCATTTTTATTAATACAATCTGAAACAGAAATAATCATTTTTATTAATACAATCTGAAACAGAAATAATCATTTTTATTAATACAATCTGAAACAGAAATAATCATTTTTATTAATACAATCTGGAGCAGAACAGTAGGAAGTAAAACTGAACAATCAGAGACACTTTTAATGAACCTTGTAACATGAGTTATTTGATGGCAATGTCATCAAGTACTTAATTTGCAATTCTGACAAAATCATGGCCACAGAGTTATATGGGCTTTATTCACAATTGAGAAAATTTCTTAACCAAAATTTCATAGAATATAAGCATGTTTGATGCCTACCTGAAAGAGATCATACATAAACATTTGTCCCATCTTATAGACTGGTATAGTAGAATATATAGGACATGACAGTCCACACTTTCCTATCAGATACGGTAGAGCACCCAGGTGAATATTATCAGGATATGATAGTAAGACAGCATCAATCTGATGAATATGTCTGAAAAAATATACCAAGATTTAATTATTTATTAAAAATAATCATATAAACAATAATGCCAGGAAGTTTGGCAAAGGACCAGCTGGAATAAAAGATCCTTGCTAACCTAAGTTGTTATCCATGCAAAACATGGTTGTTTGTTTCTTTTATTTTGCTGACACGTTTTTGAAATAAAATCCTCAAGGAGAGCTGGTTTGAAAATAGAAGTTACTTTTCCAATTAACTACAGTACGAGCACAGTAAGTAAATTATAAGTTAGAGAAGTGAAAATGAAACCCTTGTAAAAAGTATCAATCAAGGTTTTAAATGCTTTGAAAAAGTTGCAACATTCAAGCTTCTAAATAGTGACAACATAAATTCAAACCCTGGTTTAATCACACATGTTTATTACAAAACTCCCTTCCTTGAATAAGTTTCAACTTTCTGTTACCTTTTTAATTCTTTCAACATGGACATATCAAAATTTTCATTCCATCCGCAATCCAACAGAAATCTAAATTCATCCACTTGTAATAAATAACATGGTGGAGATTCATCATTGGCTCCCGAAAATACATGTAGTTTGATAATCGACGTCATCTTTTATCTTAAATGTTTTACTGATTCTACAAAACAAGATAATAAACATTTTTCTGTAGTCATGGATTTTACATTATGTTACTGGTCCATCATTGATAAACATAGTCACTGACAAGTGATCATAGCCATGGCCATGATTTTGTTTCTGTTTTAGTGCATTGAAGACTGAAGCTGCTCTGCAAAAAATGGTCTGTACTAACAATATCCACATCTAAATTGACACACAACTCACTGAGCACTGCCCTGAGTACCAAATCCAAGTAACCTACCAAGAAGCATGAGTGATTTGGAGATTTCACACATCAATTTGAAAAAGAAAAAGCGACTCTTTAATCAATCAAGTTTAAATAACTTCATTTTCAATTAATAATAAGATAAAAGTCAAGACAAAAATTTCATCAAGAAAAATGATATCTATGTATGATCTCGAATGCCAAAATATAGATCAAGCAGAAAGTCGAAAGTAAGAGAATCAGATGGAAAATACTCTTACAAATGATAAGAAATCGTTGAGCAGCATTATACATGAAAATTCTAAATGAAAACAACTACATGTTCATGTCTTAGGAAGCCGCCATTTTACGAAGGGATGCTACTCTTGGGATTTCCCCTAACAAAAAGGGGAATCCCACAATTTAGCATTATGAAAACTGCGTTTATGACAAACGAGACTATGATCACATGATCAAAATGTTTATGAAAACCTGTTGCGTCTTTAAACTCCACAACTGAAAACCATGACTCAGAAACGAATTTTACTGCTTTTTCATTAAATTCAGGCTAAATTATGGAACTATTGTTTCTTTCCACCATTGTGGCTATTTTGTGTAGCCTTTTCGTGTTCAGTTTGAAGTATTTATCACTATTGAGATGGATAAGTGGTCGTGCTTATGTTTTCAGCAAGGTAAACTGTTTTTTATTTTTTGAAAAAAAAAATGTTTTTCAGTGATCTGATGCCGTGATGGAGCAGAATATTGTAGCAAAAGTCACTTTGTATCTTGGCAAAGAGCTTTGTCCCTTTGAAGGAAGGGATACAGCCATCTGAATAGGAGTGAATATTTGCTTTCGGTATTTCACTTCAACTTGGCATCCAGTTCTCCTACAATTCAATGAAAACAGTAGGCCTTTAGGAATGAATATGATTGAAATGTTAACAGTTGCATCTTTGATCAATTATCCATTAAACAAAACTAACTCATCACATTGAAATATGATAACATTGGAGCTTTCACCAGTCATGTATTTGAACTTGATTCTGAAATTCACATGAATGAAAACCAGGAATAGAGTGGATTAGCTATTGAGTGAGATTTCTATCAAAGAATAATGTACAAAAGTTTCCTTTGAATATCTTTTGGATAATCTTTTTTAAACTGAGCATTATAGTAGCTCTGATAAAACTATTGATTATGTACAGTACATATGCAAACGTTTAAAATGAGAGTTCCTGATATGATATTTCTAATGAGTTGAAACAACAGCTGTTGTTACTGTTTGATATATCACATTTATAATTTATAAATACTTTCAATTATATACATCTGTCGTATTTGAGATATTTCTTTTTAATAAATTGCAGTTGAACAAATGGTTCTTTTACATACTTTTGCAATGTTGCAATTTACAAATGTTTTTGTATAATTTTTGAATAAATAAAACTTGATAATTTGTCCGTGCATCAGAATTATTTTGCTAGGGTCAAAAATGTTGAGACAGAACTAAAATAAAGGATTGTTGTTACTCAAAAGTTTAATTGTGGTTTGCAGAGGGCTTCTTCTCAATGTCAAGCTTTCACGAACTTCGTCTTACAACTTAACCTCAATAGCTTTCTTTCTTTTTTCACAGATACTTGTAAATACAATCATTTGATTGTATACAAAGGAATAAGACAATTAGAGACCTTAATCTTTCAGAGGATAAAAAGTTGGCAAAACTCAATTGCATAGAAGTACCGGTATCAATTTTCCTTGTGCCATATTTTGCTTGCCATCCTTCCGTAAATTTCATTTAAATAGGAAGAAATATCTTTAGAAATATCTTTAGAAATTCAAATAATTAACCGTGCCAGTATTTTTGAAAATTATCAAACATACAATTTGTATAATGTAACAGCTTTATCACAGATTATGAATTAAAAGCTATTAGATATGAATGAATAATGTTATAAATGCTATTTGTAAATAAGGATAGGATATTTAATATCATTCTCAAACAGAAATAAAATACTGACATATTTCATATCTTTCAGCTGCACTCAGTAAAAATCTTTCACAACTGGTTTGTCTAGGCCCCTGGTTCCCAACCTGTGGTGTTTTCACCCCCTAGATGTGGGAGACTAGGGTGTCAGGGGTGTGACCAACTAGTACAGGAGAAGAATCTATTTTGAATTGAGAGAGCACCTCACATCATCACATGCTGGAAATGTGGATGATACAAACTTTTGGGGTTGTGAAAGGTCCAGATGATTGCTCCAGAGGGGTGTAACCGGGCTGAAAATGTGGATGATACAAACTTTTGGGGGTGTAAAAGGTCCAGGTGATTGCTCCAGGGGTGTGAAGGTTGTAAAATGTTGGGAACCACCGGACTAGACTAATCAAAAAAGTGTTTCAACAGATTTTATGTCTATCATCTGTTTATGATTTTAAGAAAGAAAATTTTTATTACAGAATGAAGATAGATTAACGTCAAATGAAGTTCTTCATTTACTCAAATATTCCAAGGTAAGAAACCAGGCATAGTCAATGATATATATATTTACAAACCTTTATATTTCTAAACAACAACTAGAACACTCTGCAATCTTTCCTCTGTGGGATTGCGCAATAAACACACAATTGTACATTATCAGTTAACATTTCAAGTGAAAAAACCTTATAATTGAAATTGAATATGGATTATAGTCAACTTGGTCCCTTTAAAAGGAATAAAGTTGTTTGTCTGCTTTAACTGTTGGTAGATCTCATTTTCAACTACTTTGTATTTTTTGTCAGAATTAGCCTAGATAGTTTTTTTTATTATTTCCAGCCATTTCCAGTGGGATGTCAGAAAGGCTGGAAAATAGATAGTTTTGCTCATGGTCATCGTGTGTGGTTCCATTTTCTCACCAAACCAAACAATGATTCCTTGATCAATCTCAAAGTTCATGCTGCTTATAGTAAAGTTAGAGCTTCCTCACAGGTATATAAAATTTCTTATCTTGAAACAATATTTCAAATTAAGATACAGATCTAAATGTTGGTATTATTTTCTGTAGGTAAATACAAATTAGGCTCATGGTCATACAAGGCACACAAGAAACCATTTAGATCTTCTTTTATTGAAATTGAAGACTAAAGAAAGGGGCTGAAGAAAATGCTATTGAACAAGGCCTGTTCATCTCAATGGTTTCAAGTCTATTGTTCTTCGTGGTTGACAATCACGCATGTACCTTAATAAAGTCAATAATAGGAGAAATATAGGATTTAAAACTTGAATAACAGGAAGAAGGCCTAAGAACAAATCCTTGTGTTCTGTGTACTGCTTGGTTTTAGGTTGTCTTCTGTCTTTAGGTCATAAGGTTAGGTAGAAATAAAGGATTCATACCTTTTATTTTGAATTTCAGTATGTCTTACAGTTATTACGTGATATATCCCTGACGTGTGAATGGAAGCCAGGTGTTATAGCCACATCTTATGTTTTAACCCACAAAGTATCACCTGATTCCCCCAGTAAATCTAGGTCCTTACCACATGTACATAGAGATATAATCAAGGAGGAGAGGGTATTCCGCAGACCAGCATGGTTCCAACAGACTTCCTGGCAGTCTTTAGTAACTCAGACAGTAACTGAGGAATATATTAGGTAAAAACAATCTGATTCTGGATCTACTCAGTCCCTCAGACAGTGATATATAGGTGTGATTTCTGGATAGGACCAAAAATCACTTTATGTGGGCTTAATTCAACCCATCATGGATTTGATGTTTTTTTTAGAATTTTTCGCATTGATAAAAGCTCAACTTGATATAAAGTATAGTATTTATACAAAGCTTAACCATAAAGTCCATAAAGACAACGCCAGATATTCTATGTTGTCCCTGAGTCACACATTGTACCACAATGCAGGGGTATGCCTTTCCCTTATTCGTTCAAATCATTAAGTATAATTTCTGTAAGAATGTGGAACATGTGATTCATGACACAACTTCTTGTTTTCAGATATTCAAATAAAGAAGAAAATGGTTGCTGCTGGTTATTTCAAATCAATGAAGCTGCTGGCAAATGGACATTTTTTCTTGCTCAGCCTGTGGAAGGTTGGTTTGGTCGGTATCGTTTTATTATCTCCCTTTCTGTCTATAATTAGATTCCAAACGGCATGAAAGGTTATGGGGTAATGTTGACGGTACTTTTTTCTACTTATTTCTATGTCTCTATTCCTTATTCTTTCTTTGGCCAAAAACGAGGGTTCTTTTTTCCTAAATTCGTTTTAGAACACAGCTCCGCATATTTGTTTTTTTTTTCTGTGGGTAACTTCACTCTTTTTGGAATTATATATCTTAGAACCTTGACTCTTGTAGATATGGCTGCATTTGGCAATCATGTTTACCCCTGGTGAAAGTAAAATGAATGCCTTAAATATGGATAATCATTGGTGACATTGATGACATAAACTGAGGCTTTCAAGATGAATTTAGTTGAATAGATATGTAGATATGAGATATAATTTCAAACAACCATTTGGTTACTGGTGAATACTTCCATAAAATTTCATGAAATTTTGAGTTTATGAATTCTTGGTAGCAGACATCTTGCAGTGAGAAACAACTGTTTTGAATGGTAATTTATCTATTACAGAAACAGATCAGTGTATGTTGACCGTTGTCAGCCATTGTGGTGGACATGATCACGAGAGATCTCGCAGTTATCCTGCTAAAAATCTCTTGGCGTTAGAAGATTTCTTAGTGTATCGTAAATTAGTGGCGACACCTTTGTCTTCCATGACATTACCTAGTCATTCACAAGTTATTACTGCTACAGAACTAAATGGAACATTGGAACAAGTTGATGGAGGAAAACGGAATCCAACCAAGTTTTTGACCCGTGTTCGTTCATTTATATCTCAAGGAAGTTCCAGCAGACCATATGACATGCAAAAATCTGAATTAAAACGTTATAATTCGATATTGAAATATCGCACTCAAACTTCACGTCAAGATGAGGGAGGTAGCGATCAAACTAAAGAACAAAAAATAATACACAGATCAAAGAGTGTTGAGGGAACTAATGAACTGGGTGATCAAGACTCGCTTGATAGTAATACAGATCAACCAGACTCCTTTGATGAAAATTTCACCACACCTACTCATCAGAAAAAAGACCAATCATTGAAAAGATCATCTTCTTATCCGTTAGTCAGAACACCTTCAGGTAAAAAACTAAATTCTGTTATAC
Organism: Lottia gigantea; assembly: GCF_000327385.1. Classification (NCBI taxonomy): domain Eukaryota; kingdom Metazoa; phylum Mollusca; class Gastropoda; family Lottiidae; genus Lottia; species Lottia gigantea. Next base: position 1,173,048 of record NW_008709945.1, on the reverse strand, counting down.
AAACTAACTTTCTAGTGTATGAATTGACCTTGCAGTCAAGTTGGGTTCTAGTATTGACATGCAGGAGTCATAATCCTTAAACCTTTCTACCTTCAAGACTGCTGTATTAGCCACAAAGTGACATGATGTATGCCCCAGTGGCCATTTCTAATTACTTTATGTCACTTAGTGGTAACATTATACACATTTCATTATTATTGAATGAGTTCAGGGTATATGATGTTATATTTCATTTACACTAATAACTCACACAAGAACTACGCTAAAGCTAATCAGTTTTTATAATGGTCTTGAATTAGTTACAACTCAACTTTGGTAGACTAGTCTGAAATGAAAAGTTTTTCGCAAAAGTTTTATATACATGTATCAGCAAAATATTGTATTGTTTGTGTTAAATTCTGTTGCATCTAGTCAAGGTTTTTTTTAAAGAATTGGTTTGTTTATTATAGATCCAAATGAAGCTAAGTATAAAACATTAGCTAACCATGCTGCAGGAGAATTATTAGCTGAGGCTTTAAAAGCTTCCAATATAGAACTTGATAAATCTGCTGAAGAACAGGCTGAATCATCTAATGGTTGGCTGTAAGTTTTGATGTTTTTTCTAACCTTGAGCCCTGATTTATAACCTTTCATAGTCTTTGAATACCCAGTAGTACCTCAGGTTAGGATTCAGCAACCTTGAAGTTGTAAGTCAAGTTCGTGTCTTTGGAATTTTGTTTACCAAGTCACACCAGTCAGTAAAGTAGCTTGAAGGGGGGACATGAAAAAATACCCTGTCAAAAATTTTAAATGAATAAGCTTATGCCAGTGCACATTCCTTGTCTTCATTGGCTCAAACAGTTGCATGAAAGTCTTATGTGTAACCCAGTGGCCATGAAAGTCTTATGGGTAACCCAGTGACCATGAAAGTCTTATGAGTAACCCAGTGACCATGAAAGTCTTATGAGTAACCTAGTGACCATGAAAGTCTTATGAGTAACCCAGTGACCATGAAAGTCTTATGAGTAACCTAGTGACCATGAAAGTCTTATAAGTATCCCAGTGGCCATGAAAGTCTTATGTGTAACCCAGTGGCCATGAAAGTCTTATGGGTAACCCAGTGACAATGAAAGTCTTATGTTTAACCCAGTGGCCATGAAAGTCTTATGGGTAACCCAGTGGCCAATGTAACTTATGTTTATATTTGTAGTTTTACTGGTATAGAAAATGATGTTGTTATATTAAGAAAGGTTTTTAAAGACAATTCTACTGCTCAGTGGTAATCTATTTTTGTACACTTTATAATACCAAATGTTAGATTTACTTTTTTTTGTAATTTGATGAATTGCTTGGACTAACAGTATTTTCTTGCAATTTTTTGATAAATTTACATAGCTTTATATCAAGAAAGATTTTTAGATCAAATTGATAGAAATCAAAGTTAAAATTAATGTTATTTTGGCTCTATCCTGATAAGGTCTGTTTCAAAAACTAGAAACCTCAAGTATATTGACTATGTTTATTTTTCCAGTTATTTAGGTAAAGGACTAGTTCAAGCTCCACCTAAAACAGTTTGGGAAAACCTAAAAAATCCAAGAACTAGATTTACATACGATGAAACTTTAAAGGTAAGTTTTTTAACATATGTTTTAACACAGAATTGCTGCACTGTCTTTTATTTTTTTTACCATGAGAGGCCTGTAAAATTGTGGGAATTACCGTAGTAAAAATTAAAAAATGAACATTTGTTAAGACCCATGTGTACAAGTTTATTGGGTGAATTGAATAAATTTTTCTCTAGACATACAATTTTAGATTAAATACATACACAGCCTTAAAAATCAATATCAGCCCATTTGATTATACAACTTCTCTTTGTTTTTCAGAAAGTAGATATTTTAGAAACAGTTTCAGACAGAATGAAAATAGGTTAGTATTTAAATTAGATCAATTGGTCTATTATCATACTTATTTCCTAAAGTAAAATTCATCTATCCCACTTTCACTTCCAACCAAAACTTTTCAGATTAATAGTGTTGAAAGTATTATAAATCTATGTTTATATTTCTTACAGTGTATCAATACCATGAATTACAACAGTTGTTGCGAAAAGATTGTTGTGAAATAGTTTTATTACAAAGTGAAAGAATAGAAGGAGAAAAATATATTTTATCTTACCAGTCTGTCGATTATAAATTAGATAAACCTACTGATAACTGTACTAAACCTAAGGTAGGTTATCAAATAAATGTACTAAACCTAAGGTAGATTATCCGATAACTGTACTGAACCTAAACTTTAGGTAGGTTAAACCTATGGAATAAGATAAACCTACAGATAACTGCACTAAACCTAAGGTGAGATAAACCTACAGATAACTGTAATAAACCTTATGTAGGTTAAACCTAGCTAAATTGAGTTAGGAAATTAGTGTCAAATGTTAAAGATGGTCTCTTTGCTGACTGTATGTATTCTTTTGTGTCATAAAGTCAAATTCTGTTGAAATGAGTGTCACAGGATGTTTTATGTACAAGATTCTCTACATGCAGACTGCATGGCATTGTCTCTATACTTTAATCAAATTAACTGAATTTCCATGTAACATGCTATTCTATATTGTAATTTTAGTTATTATCAAGTGGTTGGATAATAGAACCAGCACGAAAAGAAAAGAGAATTTATTCCATTGTAACTTATCTCATGCAGGTAGGATCATATTCCAACTTTTCTACTACCTTATTCTTGATTTTAAGTGTTAGAGTAGTAATTCAAAGTAAAAGTCTGAAATGTACAATATTTTTAACTCCTACTCTATTTAATAAGATACCTTTTAGGTATTAGATACTCTGCAGGTTACTACACTAGCCATCCATGATCTGATGACATTCTTCTTATAACTGTGTTCTGTAGAATTTTGGAGAATGTAAGAAACTGAAATCCTGATAAGTTTTATGTTTATCTATTACCAAAACACATTACTTTGTATGTGAAAAAAAATTTAGAGAATCTAGTAAACTTAAATCCTGATTCTGTTTATCTATTATAGATGGACTTTGGGCCGAAGAAAGCCAATTCTGAAAAATATCCATTTGAAGAGATGATTAGTAAACAACCATCTAGTATATTTTATTTACAACAATATTTACATCCCGCTGTATTATTAGCACGACAGAAAACTCTCTGATATCTTCACCTTGTTCTATGACAACAATATTTACATCCTGCTGTATTATTAGCACGACAGAAAACTCTCTGATATCTTCACCTTGTTCTATGACAACAATATTTACATCCTGCTGTATTATTAGCACGACAGAAAACTCTCTGATATCTTCACCTTGTTCTGTGACAACAATATTTACATCCTGCTGTATTATTAGCATGACAAAAAACTCTCAGATATCTTCACCATGTTCTGTGACAACAATATTTACATCCTGCTGTATTATTAGCACGACAGAAAACTTTCAGATATCTTCACTGTGTTCTGTGACAACAATATTTACATCCTGCTGTATTATTAGCACGACAGAAAACTCTCTGATATCTTCACTGTGTTCTGTGACAACCATATTTACATCCTGCTGTATTATTGGTAGGTAGAAAACTCTGATATCAGTTATCAGTTTTATGCACAGGTATACATTAATCAGTTGTCTTCTCATATATCTTTGTTAAGAATTACAATATAAAGTGTATTAGAAACTAAGGGTTTAAGATACGTTATCTGAAGATTTATGTTTCTAGTAAACCACATGGTTATCACTTTGATTTGAAATTAAATTTTATATTCAAACTGTAGCTGCTTGATAGGGCCCTTATACTCGAAAACTCAGTCATCTGATCATGATTTTAAATTTACTTTTATAATCAAATTGAGATCACTGTATTTTCTTAGAATCTGGATTCGTAGTCTAGTTTTCGAGAATAAGTTCCAATTTTCATGTCCACATCAAAGTTTGTGGGACTTTTTCAAAGTTATGTAATTTCTTTTTTTCCAAAAATTGTCTCAAATATAATTGATAGCAGTTTCTGTGAAGTGAAAAGTTCCAGTACATTGACTACAATACTCAAATGTATATATATCAAATACTTTCTAGTTATCTTAGCTTTATAAGTTTATTTATTTACATGGATTTATAGGGAAATCCAATACCTATGCTGATATCCATGTATTTCCAATTGTAGCTCTTCCATTTCCTCTGTAAATATTTACAAATGGTAAATGATTTTTAATTGAATGTATGTAAATATTTACAATGGAAAGTTAATTTAATGTGCATTCATGTAAATACTTACTTTGGATGGTTAATTTTAGGACATACATGTTGATTTTACATTGGAACGTTCATTTTAAGATAATTATGTAAATATTTACAATGGAAGGTTGATTTTAAGTTTAATACATGTAAATATTTACAATGGAAAGTTGATTTTAAGATTATTATGTAAATATTTACAATGGAAAGTTGATTTTATGGTACATACATGTAAATGTTTACAATTGAAGGAGGGTTTTTGAAAGAAATTAATGTAAATATTTTTGTAAGGTAATTACATGTAAATATTTACATTGCAGGGTTGATTTTAAGGTGATATGTAAATATTTACATTAAAAGGTTGATTTTAAGATGAATACATGTAAATATTTACAGTAGGTTGATTTTACTGTGAAATATAATTATTTTTGAGGAATCTTATTGAGTTGAGATCATTTCATGCTGCAGATCTTTTTTCGGATAAATGAGGACAGCTATATTGGAAATGAGGGTTAACTCTCCAAAATTGTACTCTAGACTAAGTCATCTATACATTTTGAATGGGTCATGAATTATTCAGGATCTTAAGTGAAAATATCACCTAGCATTCAAGCTGCATGCAAGTTTTTATAACTGTGATATTTCAATAAAGCTTATGTATCCATGCTTCCAATTATTGTTCTTAATTTGACCATTTTCTGTTATATTTTTATTGATTTTTTTTCCTTTATATTAAATCATTATTTTGTAAGTATTTTTATGTCTTATTTGAGCTTTCATTGCTGATATTCATACTATATTGCCTATTTCTTTCTTATCTTTGATGTTTTAAATATTTCATGATTTTTTCAGAGCTGCATAGTTCATAAACCATTTCTAGATATTATAAATTTCCAGCATTTAGAAACAAACAAACCTTTAATAATCTTGAAAAACTTTGTTCCACATCATATGTCCTAGCATTTAGTGTTTTAGTTTTTAAACTTATCTACTGATTTTTTTGGTGTTGTAGATTATGATTGTTAGTATTTTACCTCTTTTATATTTCTTTATTACACTCATCCTTTTTGGTTAAAAACTTTGTGTACATACTCAATTGATACCATCAAACATTAGTATAATGTTTAGTTTGTTAGAAAGTGTAAGATGCATCAGTTACTGGTAAACATTGAAAATCTAGTTGGTTCCACCAGGTCAAACTGGTCCCCCTATTATATTGTCTTAATTTGGGTGACTTTTCTATTGAGAAGCAATCAATTATCAGGCTGAATTTATATTTCTTTAAAATATGCACAATTTTGTATGAGTCATCTCATGTCCTGAGTATTGCATTTTCTAGTCTGAACACACAGTGCTTATTTCTAGATATTTCGTGATGTGCAATTTTTGTTGTTGTTGATGTGTCCTTGTATATAACTATTACATCTATTATACTTTCTCTTGTTGATGAGATAAATTCATATGTACCCCAGAACTTCAAATTATCTTATCAAAACACTGCATTTTATTATTAGATATGCACAAAAAATGTTCTGTCCTTTAACCATTGTTAAGAATCTGAGTAATTTTCATGCATTTCTGGCATAAAAATGTGGATATTGATAAGTGATCAGGGTAATATTGGATGTAAATCAATACCATGGAAATCATTTTGTTTGTTTATTGGTTCATTGCTCATTTTGCTCCTTTATGGTATATTTCAAAGAGGTCGGAGAATTGCTTGACTAGAAAATAAATGTTTTTTAATAGATTGGAGAGAAATAAAATCAAATTCCTTAAAATTATTATAGAAGATCTCATTTGTCTAATTGTTCAGTTTGTAACAGGGTATATATTATCAATGTTATATCTATTTGTATTAAAACCCTGTATTAAAGGGTATTATTATTCTAGTGCCTTATAAGTGTATTAAATATTTTTGATACTGCTGATACTACTTGTGTTTTGAATTGAAAGATTTATACTGCAGCTCTGTATAAGGACATCTGCTTTGCAGCAATGATAATGGGGTGGCTATCAAAGGACAAAAATCTGTACTAACATATGAGCAGTTTATCACTTAAAATGCTTAACTGTGTACCAATGTATCTATATTTATTGCAAGTGAAGGATGTGGTTTTTGAATACTTTTGGGTTGGAGAGATGCTGCTTTAGTTAATTCTGATTTCACAAAAATCATATGACCAAAAGTTATTGCCAGTAAATTTTTGCACTCACAGTAAATTTGAAAAATATAACTTTTGTGAAAGGAGCCGTCCCTTTTTTGCGTTTTCGCCCCCTGTTGGGAAACATCTTTGGAAAAACCAACAAAATCATGTAAAACTATGACAACCTCAACAATAATGGACAATACTGAACTGAAATCACGTGAGGTGACAAGAAAAAACATAAATTAATATTTTCCACTTTTAATGATCATGAATGAACAACAGCATCAATTTATTAAATAATTTGATGTTTAAAATGGGAACAATTTCTGAAAGCACCAGAAAGTTAAAATAAAACACAATGTAATCAAGGTGTAATTGTAGTGAAAGTTAATAAATATCCACCAGTTCCTGACATTCGAACTACCGGATGGGTTCTTTGTGGCAATACCTAAAATAATAAATATTAATTACTTGAATATTAATATAAACAGTGCTTTTATGGCCAGAGTGGAATATTTTGATGTTCCACATTGGTTTTTCACTGAATGGCAGTGTATAAGAACAGTTTGTAGCTAGTTGGATTTTTGTCTGCTAAATGATTAAGCGCAGTGGGTTCGAATGCTTTATTCTTCCTTAAGGTAAAAAATTCTGATGCGACTGATAGTTGCCCCCTTGCCGATTTCAACCCCTTGCACCAAGAGCAACAATTAATCTAAGGATCTCTAGAACTGAAAATAGCTGTAGTAATTAATCTCTGCTCATGCTTAATAAATGTAATACGATGAATAATTTGCTGAATTTGATTGTAAGAACTTATAATTACCTGATATTCACGGTACCATGTTTCTGTGATGTGTAAGTTAACTCCCTTACCACTACCTTTTAACTTCATATAACAATCTAATAAAGGCTGTAAAAACAGATATTATATAATACAGTAAGTTCACTGCTAAGTTAGGGCTGGGCTATATACTGGTATCACAATAAATATCGGTATAGGAACATATATTGTTAGTAATATCGCATGATTAAAAAATACCGAAATATTGGTTTAGTGTGATATTGATAGTTATGATATATAGTCAAATATTTGTACAGATAGTAATTTGTTTAAAACAGATATTTTTTACATGATATTCAAGACTAGGATGTTTTTATGATTAATTGTTTTTCTTCCATTTAAAATTTTTAGATGTAGAAACAACAACATTTTGTATCAAAAATAGTAAAAACCATACTTAATAAATATCGTGATATATCTCCATATCGTGGTACATATTGCTTAATATTGTGATATCAACTTGAACCAATATCGTTCAGTGCCAAGTTCAAATCCTTTATTAGCACTACTCTGGTACTAACAGTCACCACAAGATTATACGTGTACTACCCAAATGGCAGAAAAATATCATGGTAGCGTTAACAATGTGAACAATTTCTTATCCAACCAATATGGGAAAAGGTCAAGGGCAATAACTCACAAACAGTTCATGTAACAATCACAAAAGCAATATCAATTCACATAATTGGGACTATCTAGCAGGCTGCGCAATGATTTTTGCATGACTATTAAACACAGGGGTGACGACAATATATTTCTAGGTAAAGATATATATGTATACAAAGAATACTAACCTCTATATGTTGTGAATAAACTACAACTGGACGTGAAGGATTAATAAATTCTAACATTCTCATTAATAATGGTGTAGGGTGAAATTTACTGGATATAATTAACCTAAATAAACAAAATAGAAATTATCTACAATCTCTAATGGTCAGTAGGTGATCTGACATTGTCTCTAAATGACAGGAGGCTGAATCTTGAAAGCATTGGCATCAGAATTTTCCTTAACTTGTATGTATTTAATCCAAATGTCAATCCAAATAGCTACCAACTGAGCTATAACACTGCCACATAGAGTAAGGGTCTTCTCAATTAGGACATGTGGGTTTCACTTTGCTGAATAAGCCAGACAAAAATCTTAATTTACATTCAAAATCAACCACAAACCATTTTCCTTAATGGTAAAATTCTTTACATTTTCCGCTTAAGTTTTTAAACTTTGTATATAAGTTATGACAACAATTAACATGCAAATTATTTACTTACGCATCTAAATTTTTATCTAATAATATTTTCTGAGCTTTTTTTCTTTTGACAGAATTTTTCAACCTCACTTGTCTGTCTGCTTCTAATTCTTCTGGTGTCTGAAAATATTGAAACAAAACAGGAATCTGCCAAAAATACCAAAGAAGCATGTGATCTAAAGGAAGCTGGGTTGAAAAATGAGATACCGAGAGTTCTGGAGGAACAAATTTGATAGATGTAAAGGAAATGAGTTTGTCAGTTTGTTCATTTATCTCATGTATATGTGTCCATTAGATTAGTTTTGAGTCTTTGTACTTAAGAATATTCTCCATGTGAATTCCTTGCTCCTGTTTAGTGACTTCGCTTACTTGCTTATTCGCTTAAGTCCAATTTAGAAATTGAGCACTCATTTCCAATAACGCTATTCTGCTGAGGATTGTTTATCCAAAACATGTGTCAGCAACATCAGATAACCTCTAGACAGTGATTCCCAAGAATTTTCTCTATGTGTTCTAATTAGAAAGTATGTAGCAAATGTCAATACCTTAATCTTTTTTTCTTCACGTTTTCGTTTTCTTTTACTAGGTTGAGATTCTGTAGATTCTACTGATTCTGATTTCAGTGTGTCAGTTCCATTAGCTGATTGGTTGTCATCAGTTGGTAGGTTACAAGGTGTTTCGTAATCCATCTTCATTGATGATGTGGAGGTGGCCATATTGGATTGGTCCATTGTGTCATCTTTATTATAGTCTGACTCTAATGTACCCAGTTGCTCTATGCCGTAATGATAGTGACTCTCTAATGACTCTTCAGATAAATCATAATATTTCAAACAATCTCTGAAATGAAAATAAATTTGTTGACGTGAGTAATATATTCAAATGGATCATCTAATCATCTAATTCAAATTTTGTTCCTTTTTTTTTTCTTATATTTTGGTTCACCACTGTAATGTAACAATGACGCTATTCTTAACCAATCAAAGTTTGTCATGTAGGACCAGTTTCTAAATAACACCTAACCTACTGTTGTTAGTTATATTATACTAATTGCTGTTAAAGAAACTTACTTTAAGAATATGTTATCTGGTATCATCTGTACAACTGCTCCGGTACCTTTAAACATCATAATAACATTGTTACTTACACAATTTCAATTAAATATTACAATAATTTGGATAAAACAACTTTTCATATGAAATTATAGACAAAATAAACAGGGTTACAGGAATAATCAACAGCTTATATCAATCTGTCACCCTACTTTATTAGATTCAAATTATAATTCTGTTACACAATACTAAGACCATGCAGGGTCAGATGAGAATAGTATTCTCAAAAAGGCAAAAAAAAAATCTTTGATCATGTTGTTGCATGTAAAGTGTTTTCTGTTGCTCGACTTTTGTTAATCATTTTATGCACAAGCAAAATAACAACATTATCATTGAAATATTGTCAGATATATTCAAGTATGTCTAAGAATATATTTTAAAAAAATTGAAAAATTTACCTCCTAATTGGTCTAAAACAGCAGCTACCAGTAAACCTTTATATGTATCTATAATACCAATATGGCTACCACGAATTATATTAGCAAACGCTAAAATCTGAGAAAATGTATCAACTCTCATATACCTACAAAACAAAGATAAAAAAATATGTTATAATTCTTTTTGAATAGATAATGGTGCTTCCAATCCCATGATGCCTTTTTCGTCATAAGGTTGAACACTTACCTGGGTCAAGGGCATCCAAAACACCAGAATTTTTCTTTTCTTGAATGGCACTACTACTCAAAGAAATACTGCCAATAACAAAGAAATTATTTTTGCCATTAAGGTAAAAAAAATTTCTATTGAACTTTCCTGGCTACTGTGAGGTAAATGGCAATCTCTGTAGGTATTGAGAGAGACCCTAGTATTATGACTTTATCACTAGGCTAACAATTGTCAACTGTAAAATTTGAAAAGAAATCAGATATAAACCAGTATATTTGTTTAAATGTAACTTACATATCAAACAGTATTCACTTACCCAATATCAGCTGGTGAATTTCTATAAAACATTTCAAATACTAATCTGGTTGTTGGTTTTAAAACTCTGATCACAGCTACATGTCTACAGTAAACAAATAATATACACATATTCAGTTGTCTATGTTATTTAAATATTGACCAAGGTTAACATTCTCTTACTCGGGATGGGAAAAACAAATACGGTGGTCGACGAAAACGGAGGGCAAATTGAACTCAGGTTGAAATAGGTAAGTTGCCTTGATATTGCTCTTTGGCATACTATTTTGTTTGGGGCAGTACTTGTACAATTTTTATTCTATAACTTTCATACTTTCAGGGTTGGATAACGACATCTTGATGTATATCTGTGAGAATCAGTTTACCAACAGCTGAGATACCCATCGAACTTTGGGACGTTTATTTTGGGACACCCGTTATAAGAAGAAGAAAACCAATATTCATACACTAACCATGCTATACAAAAGACAACAGGCCCCAGATGACAAAATACTTAAACTTTGGAATGCCAATAACGCTAAGATATTTATGACGGCACAATTGCAAAAATTCCAATTGAATATCACTCAAAGCTAAGTGAGCAATATCAGCAGTTCTGAAAGATGTACTGACACAAATGATAATTTACTTTTCTTTTTTCTTCTTGATGTATTTTTCTTGTGAAAATTCTGTTTTATTTTGAAATGTCTGACTATTTTCTATTAATTTATCAACTATCTCCTGAAATATAAAATGTAAAATGATATGATTCAGGGAGGCTCAAATGTTAGATATTATCCTGCAATTTGTTTTCATTCTGTAAGAATAATAAAGTTGCTGTGACAATATTCAAGTAGTTGTATTTCATGATGGAACAGAGATCATAATAAGAAATATTGCATAAAAACTAAACTAAATACCTCTCCTGATATTCCAGCTTCCTTCATTTTTAATATTTCATCCTGTTTGATTCTTTGATTTTCATCAGATTCTGTTAGATCTTTATTACTTCTATCAGAACTACAAGCTGTGAAAAATATATAAGATATATTTCTGTTAACTAATTTGAATATTTCACTGAAATGAAATGAAACTTTTACATAAAACTTTGAACTTAGACTATAGGCAAAAATAAACTACATTTGTTAGGCATAAGAAAACTGGTTACTATACTTTAAAACTGATATCATTAATATTAAGGCTATTACACTAAACTTGTTTTTATGTCTATGTTAGAGGTGCTATGAATTTCAATTTTAACATATGAACCTTATGCTTTCTGGTACCTTAACTACTAAACTTGTAGGCTTATCATTCAGGGATCTAATCAGCATATTACCATTCAGATTGTAAGTTGAAAGCAAATGCAGAACTCTTGTAAGGCCAAATGCCTGAAGACCCTTTGCCTGTATGGCTTTTTCATTATCATTATCTTGATAATTTTCGTCTTTAAGATACTGTACCTTGGACATCCATGGGTTGAACATCCTGTGTTGGTTTATCAATTGGAACTAACTTCTCATCTTCTATCAGTAGCTGTGTTCCGAATTCCTTTCCAATAATACCATTTAAATTAAACCTGACTTTACCCATTCGTATCACACTTAAAAACAGAATCAGACGAATAACAAAACACAATTTCAGTCACAATACATAGTTATTTGGCTTTTATCTATTGTCTGACCACAATCTTTGCAGCCAAAGAAGCGCATTTTGCTAACCATTTAAGAAAGTCTAAGCCCTTTAAATGAGGCCCGCAGCTAGCCCATAACCCTTGTCTGCTTTAAATTACTTATCAAAATCCGCTTTACATTGACAAAGTCACAAAGTGTACAATTACAAGTGTAAAATTACAAATTGAGGCCTTTGATTTAATCTAATGATAAATACCAGGCATGTGCCGTCTGCTACTCCACATTCTCACTCATTCCTTTTACCAAGCAAGTTGGACAATAGGCAAATCACAGACACCAACTGTAAGAACCGAAGAAAGACACAAAATTAGCTTACTTGTCTTTTTTCACGATGACAGATTTATAATCCTCAGATTTCTGTAGGATCACCCTAGTGCCTTCTTGAATTCCCGTTTTAGACGTTGTTTGTGGATCCGACAGCATGTTTATCTTCAATTTTCTATTTTGAAATAATTCAGAAATTTCTCAAAACTTTCCGGCTTTGCATCATCGTTAAATAGAGTTATTTCCCTTGGTTTACGATCGAAACCCTTGTAGCAGTATTTGTCAGAAAAAGACTCAAACGAACGATTTGAGTGCTTAAGTTCAATTTTAGCTTATAAAAGAGAAAGTGGTGTTGGGCTAATTAGAGGATTCCATAAATCTATTTGGAATGAGAAGAATATGAATGGCCCAAACCATTGATCGAGTTAGACCTACATTGCCATTGTTGTACCTGTTATATACCTGTTCTCCGGTCTGTTTGTAAGCACAACGACTTCTTGACCACCTTGTAAAATTTTAATAAGACTTCCAAAAATGAAGTAAAAAGAAAAATAATGTGCTATCAGATATAAAAGCCTAGCTCATGTTGCTATCTGGGGCCTTAATTATTCAAGAAAACTTTAACAAGAAAACGACAGAGTTTCAGAAAAACAGTATTCTGAATTGATAATAAAACTTAATATCGAATTTGTGACCAATCAGGGAACATTAAAAGTTTTTTAAAAATCACAAGACCCTGGATAAAATTCTCTACTTTATCTATTTTAATCAAATTTGACTATAGAAAACAAAAAAGATATCGATGAATCAAAATTCTTTATTGTAACTCAATTTAAACTTAAACTCGAACAGTTGTATTGGGTCAGTGATGGGTTTGTATCCTAACATAGAATTAACTTGCTCACATAATTTGTCCACCGCCATCGCTCCGATCGCATGGATATCATTTCTCCATTTCTGAGACGCCAATGACGAGTTCTTGCGATGGGTACATGTAATGCATTTGTCATCACGATCAGAATGGGTAATATTGCGGATGAAACTCTCTACATTGACATCAAAATCTAATTCCACAAACTTAAATAATTTCCGGGATACCTCGAAAGGGTTAGTGGCAAGATCTTCATATTTCAACCCTAGAACTTGTGTTGGATACTCTTGTTTTAGGGTTATCCAAACATTTAGGTCTTCTAACATATGCTTACAAAGATTAATGGCAGTTTTATTATAAGCAGACATATGAGGCTCCTTTCGTTTCAGCTTTAGTCGTGAAAGAGTTATTGCCCTTGGGTCCCTAACCAAGTAAATTATCTTTAAATTCGGGTCATTGAGAAGCATATTACGCGCAACAAACATTGAAGTTCGGATTGTTTTAATCGCCGATGCTTTGGCAGATGAACAATGTTGATAAAGAGTATCCAAACATTGTGTCACTCCGATCATTCCAGGGTTGGCTTTCACACATTCTGAAAATGCAGCATGTCTGTGAGTTAAAAAAGGAAACCGATCTTGCAGGGTCTTAAGATCCAAATTCAGGAAATCACAAGCAAAATAAGATTCTAAAACCAACTGAATCATCTCATCAGAAGAACTAACATCGTCAATTTCTCTGAAACGATAAAGGTATAATTAGTGGTATTTGTATGAAGCAAGTGGAGTAGGTGATTTTTTTCGTGTTGGATACGAGTAATTCCGAACAACCAAGGTTCAGATTGTGCCGCATGATTAAAGCAATCATCGTCGATCATTGTTAATAATTGCTAAAGGTCGATTGGATGGTGCAATTTTAAATCAATGATGAGCATTGTGAATATTCTATTATGGTTTTGCAAACTTTTCATTTCATCGGCATCTCCACTTCTGAAAGGGCACGTCGAGGCGTTGAATCGGTCGGTATATTTTTTGATTAACAGTATTTTACACACGAAGAAATGGCTAAATCAATCCACGAGCGTCTTTTACTTGTGTAGAATATAATTTACTTGTTCCAGATCCACATAAATAGTTAAATACCGACCTAGGTCCGTCCAGTAGAAAAGTGGTTGATCGATATCTTTTAGAATTGATTTTGTATCGATGTAAAGCATGTAAAGGTTCGAAGATATAAAAGACGTCTGGATGAGATTGTATAATACTGCCTGTAAATGTTGATCCACTCCTCATATACGCTACGATCAGTATTTTCTTCTGTGGTTTCCTGGACACCCAACCGAACTCTTTCAAACTTTCTGCATTATTGTTCCAGAAATCATTAAGAATAGAATAGGTACATTTGTTGTCATCTTGGTCTGAAAAGAAAAATAAAAATGACATGTATATTATATAATTATGTCAAGTGTTAAACTTAATCAATTTAAAGTGGGAAAGAAAACTTGACAACTCTGTGGCGCTGAATCATACAGTAATAGAAAACTGTTCATATTAACAAGATGTTATGTTATGTCCAACGAAATGTCCGTGTTTATCTGCTTTGGGATGCTCTGTCACAGATGCCGTTTTTCAGGTAGGTTTACGGACCTATTTTACAAAATATTATATTCTGTAATTATGTTACATAGGCTTCTACGTCACACGTGATGTAATACACAGTTACTTGAACAGTGTTTTAACATCATTCTCATTATAAAAAAACGGGTCAAAGAATTAGACTTACCTGATGATGTGATCCATACACTAAGAAATGACAACAGTAATATCGATGTCAGAATTGACCAGAAATGGTTAATAAAGAGTCGAGGTGTCAGAGACAGAAGTCTGAAATAAAAACGATCTAGATTAAATTAGTCCCATTTTGAGCACAAGAAAAGAAAAAGAAAATTCTCAATCCTATATACATGTATAGATTTTGGGACTCTAAATGCACATAGCACAGGGATTCACACAGCACAGGGATTCACACAGCACGGGGATTCACACAGGACGATTGACGCCAAAGTCGGAAAGTGGTCTCAAGCCTCGTGTACTTTGCTATTTGACGACAGTGATGAAGAGATGGACGCGAGATTTTTTAACCTTAAAAGTTTTCCCGATTCACACAGTTTCATACTAAACAAATATAAATCAGCAGTCAACAGAACCAAGGCTAGCTGATATTGAGTATGCAAAGGTGTACCAGTAAAAAAATATTACCTTCTGAATGGTTTTAAACTCATGGTGATACAACATGTTAGAATAATAATTTTATTCATAAATCAATTGATTATCGGGGATTGGTATTCAATATTCATATTTATTCATTCGATGGTAGGCCTACAGTTAAAACAAATATTGATTGGCTTGGGCTTTTGGGTATTTCAAACTTCCCCTCCCACCTGTCTATACCTTTAGTCGGCAAATAGCCTTCTTAATATTTATACGCTCACATGAAATGGGGGGTATATAAATTGCCGTCACCCATGTCCGTCCTTCCGTCCATAATTGCTTGTAAACAATCTACAGGGCACAATTCTTGACTGATTTCGACGAAACATGCTATGGTTGTTTTTAATCGCCCAAGGATGATCCCTATTAAAATCAGAAAAATAGTATGAGTTATTGCCCTTGTACATGAAACGCTCGTAAACACTCTAGAAGAGGCAATTCTTGACGGATTTTGATGAAACTTGGTCTGAGTGTTTGTTATCACCCAAAGATGAACTCTACAGAAAATCGGGGAAATCAAAAAATTATTAGTATGAGTTATTGCCCTTGTTCTTGAAAACGCGTTCAATTTTAGCTTGTAAAAACTAGAAGGTTCAATTCTTGACGGATTTTGAAAAAACCTGGTGTGTGTTATCAAGGTAGAACCTGTTGAAAATCAGAAAAATCGAAAAATAATTAGTATGAGTTATTTCCCTTGTTCTTAAAAACGCTCTATAACTAGGCCCAATTCTTGACAGATTTTGATGAAACTTGGTAATATTATTCAGTATCGCCCCAAAAAGCACAAAAGAAGTGGAAGACTGAAGATTTAATATTTTATATTGGTAATTGTTACTGTACTGCCAAGTGTATTTATTTAAAATCAAAACTGCCACTGGGCGTATATTACCTTGCCTGGCAAGCTATATTTTATTTTATTTTTCACATAATTATGTCCATACCATTATGTTATTTGATATGTATTTTTTTTTTATGTTATCTTATTTTACAGGACAAATTTGTAAAATGGACTAAGACCTAATTTTCTATCCTTATTATTAAAGATTTTATTTTAAAAATTATATTAAACTATTCAGACCAGATAAAGAGATGTCGACGCCTTCCTCATAGAGGATCTCTACGACTACGTGACAGGTTGGTTCTATTGTGGTTATGGAATTCCGTTAAACCTATGCATTCTTTTTTTTCTTTTACGATAGTGACTTCATATGCGGTTTAGACTTTTCAAAATTCAGGAACCACAGACATCTGACATAAAATTTGATTAAACTTAAGCCAACAAAAGCCATAAATGGTTCTGACATAAGGGGAGAAAAGGTATAACAACCTGTTAAAAACTTCCCTTTGAAGGAGACAAAAGTCTATAGATTCGTACACTCATATTTAAACGTTTTTAAAATCTTAATTGTATAAATATTACCTACTTTATGAATAATTTCTAATGTTAAACTGTAGGAACTTGATGAATTTTATATTCCTTTTTATATTTCGTTTCGGTTTTATGTATTCATTTTATCTTTTCTTAAGTTCCTTATTTTTAACAAGTCTTGTAGCCTCGTTTCGGATTCGGAGGGCTTTACAAAAAGAAAATGGCGACAAAATTTAGTAAAATTGCTTAAAATTAGATAAATATTGTCTAACATCCACAAAACTATCCCAAAAGCAATGTTTAAAAACGTAAGATGAAAAGATCTTCCCGTCGGACGAAAGTGGAAGAGAATGTCACTGTCCCTAAAACGCTAAAAATAGCCCAGAACCAAACAGATAAAAATGTAAACAAAACCTCAATATTAAAATTGCATCAAAATCAAAAGAATGTCGACCATAATCATACACCAGATAAACGTTCTATTCTACAGAACATGACTAAGAAACCATACAGAAAGATCAAGCCTAATGCTAAACAATCACATGATGAAATAATCACAACACCACCAAGGTCCCCCCAAAATAATAAATTTACCATTGACTTGGATCAAGATTTGGCCTCAAAAAAGGGTGAGTGAAACAAAATGAGTTGACTGGAAAATTAGATCTATCCCATAGTTCTTAATTAGTATAATGGATCTTACTTACTAGTGTTACATTTCTTAGATATATAAAATTGTTTAGGTGGCTTCTATATCTGATATGAAATAGGCTACATTTCAATATTGACATTAGTCAGTGATAGTAGGGTTTTATTGTATCAAAGTGCCTAAAAATTAGTATATAATTTGTTAATATACTTTGACTCTACTAATAATTTTAGATGGGAGTCCTGGTCTTACACCAACAGAGAAGAGAATTAAAGAAATATTTCGGGATGAATTCTTATGTTCTCAGAATGCCACAGAATCAATGTGTGATGTCAGATGGGATTGTACATCACCTGATGCTATTAGACAAGCCATGAAACGTAAGTTGGTCTACTTACAACCTTTACGATACATTATATCCCTATCATAAATTTTATAATATTCATCAAGTTATATCAAAGGTCCAACTGTTACCTAAGTACTACTAATATCTCACTTTCAAGCATTTTGTAATTTAATTATAGAGGTTAACATATGTTGTACCATGGCATTATTTTATAACATTCAAAGTAAGCAAACTTAGTACCAGGTGGAACAACAAGTTTGTTTCAAAATAAAAACTACTAAAAAAGTATTTAAAATCATTGAATTGTTTGTTTTATTTCAGGACCTATAAAGAAAACACAAGCAGTATCTGAACTTGCACAACGACTCAAAGTTTCTGATGATGAACTTAATGTAAGAAAACTTCTTTTATTAATCTTACAGCTCTATATTTTCAATACAATTTGTAAGCTCATTTGTTGATGTGTGTTTGGTACAAATGTTGTTTTATCTAATCGATGTTTTGTGATTGTAGTATGAAGAACAAGATGTAAAAGATAAATCACTGCTGGGTTTGTGCCAACCAAATATTGGCTTTGCAGATGCTGTGAAGAGAGAAACTCGAAAAAAAAGGTTTTAATTTCTCATTCTATCAGTTTTATGTTATTGGTGCAAATATTTTGAATATCATACCTGATTCTCATTGCTGATGTTAATGACATACATGATTCCCCATTGTCCACAAGAAAAATCACAGCTCAAGTTATTTCATTCTACACATTCACTTTGAACATTTTCTAATGTTTTGTTTTTTAGTAAGCGGGGTGTTAAGAAAAGATCTAAAGGAGTCCTCATAGCACCAGATTTTACGCAGCAGTATCAGGCTTGGTTAGACGAAATTGAAGCTCTGAGAAAAGCAGGTAAGTACATGGTATATTAAAAGTCTCGAATATAAAAAAGGACAAAGTACCAGAGTGGAAAAAAAGATTTTCACCATTAATTTGTTTTCTGTAGGATTTAATACAAGAATTAATATTTTATTCATCTATTTTCAAATGCTTTTTATAGAAGAAGAAGTGAAAGTTACAGAAGTGTGTGAAATCCCTTGTGAAATTCTAACGTAAGTTTATACTTTTGACCTTAAAAAGGGCTTAAAAAACTTGTATGTACTTCTGAATAGCTTTTTGATCAGGTATACATTTTTTCCTTGAAGCTTTTTACATGTTATGGTTGATATTTCAGTGATGATAATATATGTAAGAAGACCTTATTAGATGATCCTGATTTAGATCTATTATTAGAAGATGATACACTGCTTCCAACAGGTGTTATTAAATGTGTTAAGACATCCTCCTCTGACAATACAGAAGATGGCTGGAGTGATGATGAACTTTTTGATGAAGATTCATTTCTCATGCAGGCTACACAAATGTCTGAAAATAAACTAGCGGAACTGTGCAAGAGTAACAAGCGTAAACGTGATAGTCTTGGCTTGACTGGAAAGCCGTCCAAAGATTTGAGAACTGTGTCAAAGACAGATGCCCCTGTGAATCAAAGACCAAATATCATCAACAAGTCTAGTGCTACACAGATTGCAGCAGTAAATAGTGTTCCAAAAATTATTCCGAAACCTACATTATATAACCAACAAAATAAACCAACTGTGATATCAAAGCAGGCTGTAATTCCAGCTCAAAATAAACCTGTGCCTGCAAATTCAGCAAATGCTAATTCATTCCTGTCTCGAAACTCTTTCTACAGTTCAACAAAATCACCTTTCAGGAAACATAACAGTTTTTCTGGAAGTCCAAATATCTCACCAGTAGAAAATAATGTTGGAAATTCTGTGAAGAGTCCATTTCGTAAACATAAAAGTTTCGATGCAAGTAAGCATTTAACAAGCACACCAACTGGCAAAACCAATCCCTCTAGAACTAGTCGATCTGATTTTCAGAGATCTTTATCGCGAAATGGTTTGAATTGTGACAAACAATTTAATAACAACAATCTGAATTCTGTGATCAATAAAAATTCAATGTGTGTTCTTCCAAAAATTACTGAAGAAAAACCTGAGCCAAAAAATGTGCCAAAGCCTAAGTCGTTAATTGATAATTTTATGGAAGAAAATGATAGTTTTCTGGATACCAGTATTTCTGATGAAATTTTACGTCAGTTAGCAGAGCCTGATGAAGTTTTGGAGAGCCAGGCAACACCCAAGGAGCCTCCAGTGAAGGAGGAGGTGAAAGCAGACGTGAATGACAATATTGTGGATGATGAGGTACTTCAAGAAATGTTCGATGATGACTTTTCATTTTCTGATATCAATGTAAATTTAGAAAACCCTCCAGTTCAAAAAGAGATATCAAACTCTTCTGTTCAAAAAGGAGTTTCGACGACATCGACACAAAAAGGAGTATTAATTCCACCAGTGCAAAATAGGATGTCGAACTCATTGGCTCAAAAAGGAATTTCAAATATATCAGCTCAAACAGGACTTTCAATTTCATCTTCCCCCCAAAAAATATCAAATCTATTGGCAGGAGTGTCAAACACATCAGCTCACAAAGGAAATTCAAATATTTCAGCTCAAAAAGTAGTGTCAAATCCAACAGTGCAAAAGAAAGTTTTTAATCAAAAAACAGTATCAAATCAAGTGCAAGAAATAGGTACAAACCAATCAGTTCAAAATACTTTTAGGACATCTGCAGATAAAGTGTGTGATACAAAATTTGTGAAACAAAGTGTGCAAACATCTACAAATTGTAAAAAACTTCAGCCAAACATTATGAACAAAGGGCCAGTTTCCTCAAATTTATTAAGTTCTAAAACAAACTTAAGGGTTGTGTCCACATATCAAAATGTAAATTCCACAAACCAGACTTTGGTGAAGAAGCCTTTGACATCAGTTGGAGTCCGTAAACCTTTGAAGAATATTACACCTCCTGTAAAACCTCCCTCTGGAGGTTCCGCCCCATCTCAAAATAAGTTTAGTTTTAAGAAGAAGTCAACTATAGGGTTCACCAAGACAAATCAACCGGGACAAAACACAGCGGTTCAAAATCCAGTTAAAAATTTTCAATCAACTGATAAACTGCCTCTTAATAAATCAATTACAATGACTCAAGGTATGTTCTATTAATGTTACAAGAATTTGCAAGGCTCAAGAAATTAGGATTCATTCATTTGCCTGGCATCTATAGTAACAAGGTATTGGCAGGCAAATGATTGTCATTTACAAGGATCCAATAGAGTTATGTTCATCAAACATGGGAAAAGTTTGCTTTTGTTATGGTCAATCTGTTTCTGATGTGCCACAAACGTAATTATTTTTTGACTTAACATGTTTAGGGATTATATCATTCTTAAGAAAATTGGTCATCCAGTAAATGTGAAAGAAAACACATAATGTATTGAATGGCAATCTTAAATGTAACTTTGTTTACTGTTGTAGATTTATTTAATGATGATTCCTTCAACTGTGATGATCCTTTGATAGAATCTCAGTTCTTGGCAGAATTAGAGAAAGTGGAATGTAAGTAATTTTTGGAATTTTCAACCCTACTTCCTCATGTCCATAAAGCAGTCGTTTGAATGGACAATAAACTGAGACCCCATGTGCTACAAACTGTATTCCCCCAAAATCTACAAAATTGTAATAATAAAGTTTTGTCTATTTCAGCTTCCTTGAAAAGTTCTAAATCATGATTTTCCAGTACAGTTTCTGAGCAGAATAGGGCATGTTTATACTTAAGGACTATGGTTGTTTACATGACTGAGTTGATATTTAATCACATTCATTGTAGAATTCTTATATATGGACTCATTCCACATTATCGCTTTGACTTGACACTATAAGACTGGTTATGTGCAAAAGTTGAAATCTTGTTATTGCAATACTATTTAACATGAAATAAGATAATGATTTATTACTTCAATTCATAATTGATAGCATGTAAGAGTGATATTTGTTGTTGGTGTTTTGGCTTTAACCGAATTCTCCAATTTGAGATTATGTGCATTAATATAAGAACAAAATAGTGTTATCTATGAACGTTACATTTAGGATTATGGTGATGTTTTTGTATGAGATGTTTAAATGGTATATATGTATTATATGGAGACAATGTAAATATAAGTTGATTGATTGATGTGTATGATATATATTTTATAGAATAGGATATATAATAGTTTTTGTATTTATCTAGATTTCATAATAAAATATATAATCTAATCTGACTTTAATCATGCCCTTTGAGTGTCCCATATTCTGGTTGGAAGAGATCCATGTGGCCTTATAGCAGCCATTTTGATGTGACATTACTACCACATAAAAGTCAGTCATAGCTTCAAAATTGAGGATTGGGAGCTCTTGTTGGTTGAATATTCATTGCCTCATTTTTAACACTTCAATTAACATGACAAGTGTATTGGAACTAATGATGATAGCAAATATTGTTGAGAAGGACCTCTTCAAGCAGCTTATATACACATTGTAAGGTCATTTTGACTCTTTAATGGTAGAATCTGTAATCTTTTGGAGGTTTGCTAAAATACACATCTGATACCAAACGATTCTGCCTCTTCTTACCTTACAAATATTACTGCTATCGGGAGAGAAAAATTCACCTTCATGGCTTGACTAGTCAAATAATTGTAGGAGTTTCATTGCAGTCAATATTACTTAAAAAGATTTATTTGTTGTAACACAATTATTAAAAATACACATACACATTTAAATTTATCAACTGTTAACCATTATATACAGAAGAACTCTTCATTTAGAAACATATTTGCTTCATATTTTGAGAGCCCCAATGACAGAAAGTTATTTCCATTGAACAAAATTGACACATGGACACTATATTGATGTACAGTGACATTTTCAAGGCTGTTTCTTTCTGGTTTGCTTTAACACATTTCACCTGATTCCAACTTTCTGTAGTAATCTATGTATAGAAACTTTAAATGCTGGGCCAAGTAGGGAAATATTTCTTTTATACCATTCTCTGTAATAAAAAAAGGACTATTCGATAAAGTAACAGGAAGACCAAATGTTCTAGTAAAAATATTAAATTTATTCCAAGTAAATATTTATAATCTATGTTCCTCCATTAACTTTGTTAGCATGTTGGATCTTTAAAATACAGTTAAAGATATTTTGAGTTTTCCTTTATCGAAATGAAAATGAATTGGAAACTGGTAATTTTAGGTAAAAGTAAACCCTTTAAGTTCAAAATTAAATATAAAAGCTACATAAAAACTTACAGGTTATACTGTACATGAGATTTATAATTCTTATTTAAAAATTCTCTATAAAATTCAGACATTTCTTCAGCACTCAGTGTATTTTCTCCATCTCTCTTTAGTTTCAATCTAGCTTCTACAAATTTATCTTTTTCCTATAAATTAAATGAAAAGAATCCTTTGAATAAATTAGTGTTTTTTTGAAAGTAATTTATATGTCAAGTCTTTGCCAGCATTATGACACTGCTGTGATAACAGTGCATGAGAATGTAAATCTTAATTTTTATCTCAAAAAAAAGAATTTGTTACAATGAGGAAAACCATGTGTCAGATTTTATGGTTGAAAACTTCTTCAGGCAGCTGATCTGGATTCACCAGTTGATACTTGTATAACTATATTCCATTTGTTTATAAAGATGTATTGGCAAATAAGGTTAAGGTGTTAAAATGCTCTCTTAATTAATGATTTCAATCCACTTAAATTCAGTGATCAATCATTTAAACCTGAGAGTATAAACGGTCACACTAAGCTTCTGAGTTCTTAAATAGTTTTCAGCCACAAAACATTATTATGTAGCCTACTTTTGTTATTTCCATGAAAACAAGCCAGCTCACATCTTGTCCAAATAGAAGGCCTAAAATAGTATTAACCAGATTACCTTGACAAAATTGGTGTTATGTTGTTCCCAAAATTCCTGATTGAATTTCATAACATCTTCAGAACGTGTGTGATATTTCTTCTCTAATTCTGATTGGTTTAAAGTTCGGAATGATATTTGACGTAAATTTGACACAGAATCTGGTGGCCCAATATAATCTTTATTCTTATCAGCTTCTGATAGTTTAACTGTAACCTCTTTCTCTTTACTCTTCTAAAAGGTATAAGGTAATTGATGATTAAGTTCTTGAACATCAGGCAAATCCGATAAAATGTTTCCTTCAGTATTATTTCTGTGAGATACTCCACTTAAGCCACCCATGAACTGACAAAATTGTTAATTGTTACCTGGACTCTTTTTATCCTACGAATCAAATCATAGAACTAGTTCTGTGATCAAATGTTAAATAAAAGAGGTCATTCAGAAAGCGAAGCTTACAGAAATTTTCGGATTATATTACATGTATATGAGAAAAACAAAGATGTCCGAATGAATCAGAAAATCACTTTCCAACTCTCTTACCTTTTCTCGATAAATTATAGAACTTCTATTGAATTTTCGATTATTTTGTGTAGACAATCTCATACAAGCCTTACATTCGTGTAATATCAATAAACTCTGGCAATTTTGTGCCAATAATAATCTCAAACTTGACATTTTTGACAGACGTTCTTTCTCTCGAACATAACCCGAATCGGTTTTGTTGTTAGTCCGAAACACATACTGTGCAGTAATTATCTGGTACCGGTAGTTTGTTTTACTGACCATCGTTTGTATCTATTACTATTTTATGAGTGAAATGAAATTTCTCTAAACAGTTGACAGTTTTCAGTCAAGAATTGTTATTGCATGACTTTACTTGAGCAGCTGATTAACGTACTGCAGGGTTATGCTTGTATTTCTATTTATTACTAATAAACTAACATAGGGACTACAGTATTACAAACATGATCACAAGCACAATCAAGGACTAATAAGGCCTTATGTCAGTCAAGGTCAAACTAATTTGGGGGAGATTTTACAACCTGGTTTCATCCTGTTTGTGATGCAAAATGTGTAGTTTTTCAGTTAGGACAATATTCCAGGCCCTTCGCACTAAAGGCTGTGCATGTGAAAAGATCATTGATGTAGATCAGAAAGGTTTACATGGAAAATGTGTTTGGATAGATAGGACAAGATCCCTAGAGAAAATAGAAGCCAAATGTTTCTCTCCAGGCAAAATTTCTCTCATTGAACACAGGATGGGTTTTCCTGTCTTCAGTAACTAAATCAGATGTAGACAAATAGGATGACACAATTTCATGTAATCATCATTTCTTGGATGCAGATTTATCAGAAGAGTCAATTCACAGATAAAATTTTTATTTCTAATATTAATAAATAAACATATCTTTAAATAAATAAAACTAACAAGGCTGTAAAATATCACAAAAACAATAAAATATCACAGTTAATAACTTTCTTATAAATTAATAAATGAAACAAGTTAGTATCACATATTCATAATAATTTTGGCTGCGAGACATATTAGTTTAAATGGTGCAAAATTTTGTCAGAATCCAAATAAGCATTAACAAATTACATTTAGGGATGTTGCAGACTTTTGTCGGGAAATTCATATGCATCTACCAATTCCATAATGAATCAATTTAATGGATTCTTATCAGGACAATCTGAGCTTTCAGTTATTTCAAAATTTCAAATCCAAAGTTTGAATTTAAAAAATTGTTGCATATCAGGATCATCTACAGATTTATGATTGACTCCAGCATAAACATTCTTCAATATTTCACTTTTAAACTTTTCTTCCAATATTTTTACATTCTTCTCCAAAGCAGCTGAAATTATTCGAAAACATAGACATTAGCTTGGCTCTAAGGAATTAATCAAGACAGCTAGAACATAATTATATGCAGTGGTCTCCTTCCCTTTTAAAGTTCTGCCATTTACAATTTCCACTCCATTGATAGCATCCCAATAGTTGGGTTGTATAATCCACAAGAACATCATGTTCCTTTAGCAACAGTACAATAATTATCTTACTGTTTCACAAATACGGCATTGTGAAAGCAACGGTAAGATGTGCATAATCATCGTACTGTTGCTTAACGAACATGTAAGAACATAAGCTAAAGTCAGCTTTAGTTATGCGGATGATCTGGATGACTTACCTAGTCCTAAAACTCTACCATAAGCTATAAGATTAGTGGTTAGCCTAGGATCATCATATTTTTCATTTTTCATTAATAATCTTACAATCTCTCCAAAAATATAGGCATCATCAAATGATGGGTTTTCTGGTACTGGAAATTTACTAAATATATCTACAGCTGCCATTGGTTCTGTTTTCGTCAACATTTCAGCACTCTCTATATAAGCATCATGGACCTTTAATGGAAGAACATTTTACGATTTATTCCAAAATGAATAATGGTAATTCTGAAGAAAGAAAGGACCATAATTTACAAGTTATTTTCACAAAGGAACCTTTCTGCCAGCTTGTACTTGACCAAACCTCTTGACATTAATTTTTTTCCTGATTATCTGTACCCATTTTCAGCTGGATGGACTGGAAGATGACTAATTGAAGGCAATCAGACCCTAGTAAATTTTCTTTACACCTTGTTATAAAACAAAAGCAAATGATTCTTTACCAAGAATAACTATGAAAATTTACCTCAGGTGCCATAGCAATAACTTCTTCATAATATTTCTTAGCTTCTTCAGTTTCATTGGATGCTTTAAAGGCTCTACCTAATCCAAGCCGTGGTAGATAGGATGGTGTATTTTTAGGTCCAGATGCTGCTGGTTTATTGTCAGTAGCTGGTGTTTGTGGTGTTGATGGTGAACTCGCTTTTGCTTTGGAATCTGGAGGAACAAAATAAATGTTGATGGACAAACAGAAAGTATTCAATTCAGATGATTTGATGTGTAGTATAGAGTAAGAGTGTCTTAATTTAAAAACTCTGAATCATACAGGATCCAACAGATAATTTTGATAGCTTTTTCCCCTGGGATAGATGATACGAGAGAAATGTGCCATTTTTGTGGAAGACTGTACACCCTTTAAGGTTCACCATCAAGAAAATACTGAATTACCTGTAGCTGATGGTTTTGCTTCACAGACATGACCTTTTGACCCTGCTGGTTTCACATTGGTTTTTGTTGCAGGAGATGCAGATTTAGCCCCTGCTGCAGGCTGAAAAAGTAACATTTATGTTTAGTCTACATTATGTCAGGTTTGGGAAATTATAATTATAGATTTACAATAGTTTTTAAAATGATAATGAAAAAAATAATATACATGTTAATAGTTACGAGTTGTTGTTTGAATACCTCACAAACCTTTGTTGCTCCACCTCGTGCTACAGCTGCCCCTCCTCTGGTTGTTGCTCCACCTCTAGCTGGAGTTGTTCCCCCTCTTGCAGCTGCTCCTGAAATATAGTCATCAATTACCTCATTTGAAAACTGTATCCTACTTTTTGCAATTCCAAGAATTTTAAACAAGATATTTATTTAATATCTCATTCTATTCAAAGTCAAAACAAATAATATGATTACATCTTAGATTCTGTGTATTATGAATCACCATACCTCCTCTAGGAGCTGTAGGAGCTCCTCTACCCCTGGCAGCAAGTGCCCCTCTACCAGTAGCTCCTCCTCTTGTAGCTGGTCCTGGTTTCTTCTCACTAGCTTTCTTGGCTTCTTCTGCCTTTTTTCGTTCTTCTTCTTCTTTTAATTTCTTTTGCCACCATCCTTGCTCTAAAGGTGGATAGAAAAACTACAATGTGTGCAAAGAACGAGTCATGACAATTTCTGTAATTGGAAGGTCACCACTAGGACAGCTTGTGAGATGCACAAATCAAGCATCCACACTGCATAATTTCAAGAAGATAACTCTACAATACATGTACTAAACTTTTGATCTTGTGACCTTGAATATTCATCTGTCCTCTTTATTCAAGTCAACCCAGCTGTAAAGGGATAAAGATAATACAGGAAAGATGTCAAGAAGTTTGACCAAGGACCAGTTGGGAGAATGGATCTCAAGTTTTGAATATATGTAAATAGTCTTCAGAAGTATTAGAAATGTACAAAAATCACATAATTTCTATAAAAATACTTCAAACTAGGAATTTTACTCACTATCTCTGTATATATCTTTTCTATATATCACAGAGTATCATTTTAACATTCAAACACAAATAATTCTGGATACACATGGATTTGAAAGCTCAAATTTCAACGGTGAGCTGTGAACACTATTACTGAATAGCTCAGCTAAAAAATTCCAGTTTCTTTAAGTGTTTTAGATGATAAATTATAATCCAATGTAACCAACATACCTTTCACTAATTCTGGTACATCCCCTGACTTTGGCTGACCTTCTAATGCTATACTTGCTTTAAAAGATGATTTTGCGTTTGCTAATAGTCTATCTGCTGCCTCCCCAGCTGAACTATTTTCATATCTTGCCATCTGAGCTGTTCCCAGGAGATATAAAGCATGACTGTTACATGGCTGAATTTTAACTAATTTCTGACAAGTCTGAAATTGAAAAATTCATTTTTACATTAAGATATCCTTTATGTCAAATTTGGAAATGAAATACTGGAGTCCTATCCCTAAATCATGAAGACAATGTTTGATAAACAAGATGGCTATGTGATGTCAGTTTGTTGTTTGGGAGAGGCATATTTGTTAGCTCCACTTGAATGCCTGATTAACTTACTCACAAACCCATTTTAAACATTTATAGTTCTTCATGCAGGTAGTGTATTAGAATTTATTCAGTACTTACATTTTCTTGAAGTTCCTGTAATGGTCCATTTTGTGGAATCGTACAATGGAAAATAAGACCAGACAATCTTTCACAGTGTAAAACAATAAGTGTTTCTGTGGCATTTGGAGATTTGGTGTAGAGTTCCAATAAATTAGAATGAGAGTCTAGTAATATCCATTCTATTTGTTTATATAAGTCTCCACGAGATAATGTTGGTAGAACCTGGGAGGCTAATAAACTGGCACTGAAAACAAAAATTTAAAAATAAATAAGCAACAAGTAGGCCTATACATTCAAATTCTCAAAAATCAAAGAATTTACTAACTTATGTCACATTTCAAGCATTGTAGAAGAATCTTTTTTAAAAAAAGAATCAAATTGGGTACAGACTTTATGATTTTGAAATTTTGGGCCTTATTTCGATAAACCTTGAGTAGGTTTAAGTCCAGTAATCTGGATTATAAAATTAAAATTGTAATTAATGGAGGTGATTGACCACTCAGATGACTGTAATACTAAAATCAAGATAGGCAGACTCATCTACAAACCATGATGACAATAAATGACTGGATTCTAATCAATACAGACTGTACATAGAATTGTAAAACTACTTACGTATAAAAAACATGTTCAGCAGAAATAGTTGATGTATTTTGGTTAGAGAGTAAAAGTTGACCTAGTTGTATGATACCACGTAGTAATATCACGTTATTAGACCGTAATAAATTCTCACATAATAATTCACGTCGTAATCTGAAATCAAACAAAGACAATTACATTGGATTCAAATATGACAATAAACCTAAAGATCTGTGGTCTTTAGAAGGTGCTGGGGTGGCTCAGTGAGCGCTGACAATTGTCTGCAAACCTGATTGTCCAAGGCTCAATCCTAGCATAGATTGAGATAATACCTAGATTTTTCAACCTGTCCGTTATGCTGGTTGCAGGGCTGACAGATAGCAAAATAAACCAAGCACCCTTATGCAAAGATGAGTTTTGAATTGTTCATAAAACTGATCTTACATTGGTTCATCATCTGTCATGGCTAATTTACTATTTTCTGTTAACAAGGTTTCCATAGCTTCTGATAGATAACTAATAGCTTCGTTACTACGACTACCAGGTCCACCATGTTGTAGAGCTAGAGCTAACCCCAGATAGAATCTGAAATAAACCATCCCAGAAAAATATCATTCAGACATACATACAAACATACGTTAGATCTGCCAATTCTGATATAGCAATTTAATTTCAAGATGTTCAAGTCTACCTTGCCATTTGATGTTGTGGATTCCAGTTGATTGTAACTTCCAGTCTTTTAATGGCTTCTTTATAGTCCCCTTGTAAAACCAGTAATCTACCAACATGGAAATTATAAAGGGATTTCGTTTCATCCAGAGATAAAGCATCCAGGTATTTCAAATAGGCTTGTCCCAGGGGGGATTCTTCATCTGTTACTTTCTGGGCTGCCATACCTTCCTGGAAGTAAATATATGGCAGAATTCAAAAATATATTCTCATCTACATATGATTCTTTAATGAAGATTGACAATTCCCTGCAGTGTGCAGTAAGTTAAATTTTGAAAGCTAGACTGTAGATGAATGTTAACTAGTGTAAACTGTCAGTAGCTTACAAGACCTTTTGTTTCATCTGATATAAGCTATTTTGACCTGCATCATTGACAGCGAAAACCTTGTTAAAAAGTCTGAAGGTACTATCTCAACACACTATTATGAATTAATCTCCAAATATCCAGACTGAGCCAAGGTAGCTTCAAGTAAAATGTGGCCAAGGAACCATAAATGTAAGCTTAATGATTGCTGACCTTACAACCTTGAACTTATTTGTCAAAATGGATGAAGCCATACCTGAGACATCTTCTTTGAGAACCAGGCATAGATTCCCATGACTTGATCTGCTCTATGGCTTTGTCCTGAGTCCAGTAAATGATGATATTCTTCATCTATAGCTTTCAGTTTCAGGGAGACTGGTGCTGTGGAATCAACTCCACGTAACTGACATATAGCTAATGCTTCTTCTAACTTGGAACCTTCTTTAGCTTCAGTGTTAGCTGTTGGTAATGCATCATAGGTCTGAAAAAGTACCATCCACAAAAAATATAGTCGAAGGTCTCATTCAATCATGAATAACATTGGATGTTACAAACAAAGGAATGGATGTTATAAAGCCCGATAAAATAAACTTCAACATCCATGTTTTTCTGCACAGAATTGGACTATTGAAGAAAACCATTGTCAAGCAGCATATACCCCAATATTTATTTGAATTTAAATATTAGAAGTCAAGAGGATCTAAGTGGACTTTGAACACTGAAACTGACAGAAATCAGCAAAAAATGTTTCTTTTTATTGAAACTCACAACATATCAAAGCCACATTTGATTGCACATAAAATTATTTTTTTACTCACCTCAGCTTTCAAACCATGCATATCTTCAACATAATATTTTTCTTCTAACAATAAACCCAGTTGTAAATGTAAACTGGGATCTTTAGGTTTATTTTTAACAGCAGTAGCGTAGTTCTGAATGGCAGTTTCTAGATAATCTAATGGGGATTCCCCTTCTTCAAACTGTCGATAGAGACCTGTCAAATATAACATCATTCTATGTGGTTACTAGTGTTGAAAAAGTTAATTATGTTATTAAGGAATAGCCACATAAAAGGCTAAATATTATGCTTTGGGAACCTCTTGATCAATATCGAATGCAATATTTTACAACTTATTTCATTATGTTGGGGATTCGGCATAGCTCTTTGATTGACTTGTTTTAATTCTAAGGTCAATCAATATTTAACTGAATTGATGCTTAATTAACTTAAAACAGTCACAATTCATCTAATAAAGACTAGTTACCTGGTTTTGGCAAGGCATCAAAATATTTTTCTAATTCTTCTTTTCCTGTTTTCACCAATTCATTCACATCATTTTCATGATAAATCTGCTGTAAATTCTTCTCCCATTTTCTAGACTAAAAGTTATAAAGAATAATTTTTTGGTAGACTATTTCATACCATAGATACCAACATGTCCTGAGACTATTCCTTGTTTCACTATAGCAGGAAAACTTTGTAGTAAGTAAGGAGAGACAAAACAACAGCATACTTGCACAAAGTTATTTTTACGATTGTGAACATGCAAGATCTTTTGGATAATGAAGTACAGGCAGTCCTTTCATATGAAAAATTGTTTAAACTTCTTAAAGTATTTGGATAAGGTGAACCACAGTCCTATCTATTTATTGGTGACTGGGTGTGGTTTTTACAATGGTGCACATCTTCAATTATATAAGGTGTGAAATAAGTGTCTTTAAGTTGAGAATATTTCAAAAAAATTTTGAATAATAAAACTGTACCTGTATTGTATGATTCAAGGTTACTGTGGTAGCTTTAAACTTGTCTTGTAAATTCTACAATATAATTGGTAAAGCCAGGTTACTCTTAAAATCTAATGGGGCCATTGAAAATTTTATAAAGTTAAAAAAAAATTCAAATCTGAAGAAAATCCAGGTTCTGATTGCTCAGCACCTCACAAAAGTGGAAGAAGTCTTTGTACTCTAGAGAACAGTTGTGCTGAAAAAACATTACCTCTACTTTAGGTGAAATGTTGCATTTTTCTAATAATCCACCAATTTCTGTGAATTTAACACTTTCAGAAAATGCTACAAAACATGTGATTACAGAGAAATGAACAGTGCAATTGAAGAAAATGATTACTAAAGACAAGTCATACTCATGCTGATGAAAGTGCAAATTTTTCAAAATAAAACAAAAAGGAAGCCACTAAAAATAAAATTTGTGGGAGAAAGTCCAAACATAATATCTCAGAGTTGTCTGTGGAATTGGTTTGCAATAATAAACCATTATCAGAGATCAGATCAGAATCATCAGATCAGAGAAGCAGATTCCATGCAACAGCTAAACAACACATTCACAAGCTATGTAAATCAAATTTACAGATATTTATGTGCATACAATTTAAATATGTGATTTAAAAAAAGAAAAGAAACACAAGCAGCCATATTTGTTTTTAGGTACCAGAAGTAATGAACATAATGTAAGCCTGGTTTGCATAGTTTCCATTTCTATTCATGGTAACTTCAAATAATAAAATAGACTGCTTGTGTTTATAATTTGAATCAGTCAAAGATATACACATTAATTTTGCTCACTATACTTACATCCATCAATACAGGGAATAACAACATTAACTGATGATAATTTCTTATCAACATTGTAATCTTGTATCCTCCATTCTGGTGGTAGGGGGCGGCCATTAATAGGATCATATTTAGAGATTTTGGTCAGCTCATTAATCAGTGGTCCAGTAAAAGTGCGTTTTGGATCACTGTCTTTGATAGTAATAGGCTGGTAAAATGGGTTCAATGAAATTGGACATTCGTAGGTCAAAGCTTCTTTAGGATCTGAGAGTTTAACAAATCTTGGTACTTGTTTGCGTGCCACTTCTAATGTGTAGGTCTGCAATGACAAATATAACAAAAGTAATTCTAATTCAGAAAGGCACACAGTTGAATTTTCAGTGTTATGTACCATTTTGATGAAATCAGAATAAGTATAAGCCAGATATGGTTAAAAAAAGAAATGGATAGTTGACATAACCTGTTGCAGAGTGATTCTGTGAGCATGAGAAACCCTTCATAGCTAGTGATTATTTAAGTCCACACAACCACT
This sequence comes from Lottia gigantea, assembly GCF_000327385.1. Taxonomy (NCBI): domain Eukaryota; kingdom Metazoa; phylum Mollusca; class Gastropoda; family Lottiidae; genus Lottia; species Lottia gigantea. The sequence goes on along the minus strand of NW_008709945.1, from coordinate 1,139,717 downwards.
GCCTGATACAAAGCTATTTGGATAAATTGAACCCTAGTCCAGTTATTATTGATAAGGCTGCATGGTTTCAAACAGAGACATATCATATACATTTTCCTACCTGTTTATTAGAGCCATCTACCGATGTAATTTCTATATTAATTATAGTCAAACCAATATTTAATGGTACCGGTATATCAGGTTTCTCATTGTTTATAGTTATAGTACTCTTTATATCTGGTACTGTAGTAGTTATATTTAATACTGATACATTACATGCCAATAATACTGTAACAAAGATACATTTAGTTTATATCTTAGGCTATATATCTCTGATAATGGACAATTTATTTTCTATATTCTTTCTTCTTTTCCTTCCTTTCTATTTCTTTTTTCAATTATAATACAAAAGTTTGGAAAGATTTCTCTCAACAGTTGAAAGTATTCTTACTGTGTGCAATGAAGGTAATTTTGATAGGACAGCAACTTAAGGCTACTCTGTAGTTCAATTTTATGGATCCTCAAAATACCTCAATTTAAGTCAAATGGCTTAACTTAGACACTTTTTCAATATTAGCCCTTACAACCCACATTACTGACAGGGGGCAAACAGGTTGAATAGGTTTCAATAATTGTTTATATAAAACCACTGATTTTAGCAAGCACTTAACTCAGTTCTATTCTCTTCATTTACATACATACCTGAATACGACAAATTATCAGATGAAAATTCAGGTAATAAAATGCCTCTGTCTAACTTCAAGCTACTTAAAGATGCATCTTGAGCTGACAATCTTTTAGCATGAATGACATAAAATTTCATGGTCTTTCCATCTTCTGCTGTGACCTCCACTTTAATATCAGTAACGCATCCTTCAGGTAATGTAACTTGTTTCTTTTCATCACCACCCTAAAACAGAAACAAAATTTGTACATTCTCTTTATAGCGGTAAGAAAAATTACTTATGAATAATATGCATCATAGTTAAGAGGGAGAAGTATTTGCCATAGATCCCAATCCCATGTCTGCAGTTAAAGTTATCTAGGAACATGTAAAATTATCAGCATGTAAGGGATTTAAGAGACAACAAGTAGAATTAAACCTTGTTATGATTGTTAGACACAAATCTACGATTATTAGTAAGCGCCACAAATTTATTCTTCTGCGCTGAATCAAATCACTCTGGATGATTTCAATAATATCAATCATTAAATGATTCATTTTTTTTTCTAGTCAACAAGTTTTGAACAAGAGCACCAGTTCGTTCAAAAACTTGAACACTCACCAAAACTCTGTACGATGCACCAGAATCACTGGTCAATGCATCAATTGCTACTTTTTCAATTTCACTTGTTAACACCGTGTTATATTCAGTAACATTTTTATCAAATTTCTTGTCTAATTTTCCAGGTTTCAAAGAAAGTTTGTCTAAGTTGCAGTCGTCCATGTTGAATCCTAGGACGCCATAGGCTTGATTAACAAGTATATGTAATAATGTAGACTTGATCAAAATGTCAATAAAAGTCATTAAATGGAGTTGTGCCCCATTGTCGAGACATAAAGTATTAAAGGTAATGTAAAAAGAAAAAAATCGGGTTAGCTCTTCCAAACATGCGCGTTAAGATTAATTATTTTGATATCGACAAGCTATGTCAGACATTTATTTAACTGGAGAAATTGAAAAAAATAATTAAAGGTAATATTTTTTACGTTTTATAAGAATATGAGTCGGCCTAAAAAAATCATTAAACAGAATAATGAGACAAAGTGAGTTTAATGAAATTTGTGATTATCCTGTCTCTTTTCTACTCTTTCAATTTCAATTATCAGATTGTGATAATCGAGTCTAAATGATAAGTTAAACCGGAAGTGAAGGTTAATAAACATCGAAGATTGTTTTGGTAAGAAAAATTATTTTGTTATGACTTTAGATTATTCTGAACCATATGGGGTACACTTTTATTTCATCGCCTGTTACCGGTCTCTCGAATGTCTCAAATAAATTTATGATAAAACTGCCAAAAAAGAAATCTTCCAGCAGACGTGGACAGATATTTTTTTAACAAATTTTTCTTCATTGAATCATAGTATAGTCGTATTTTGTTGACATTTATTTGAGACATTTAAATTTTTGTAATAAATGACTAAGCCAGAATGTAAAAGCGTAGGATTTTGGGTAGTTCTTATAACATATTTTTTTCTATCTCTATTACAAGTCAGAGCATCAAACTAAGGAAAGATATTTTATTGATAAGCAGATAAGGTCAATGGCAATCAAGGATTAACTTGTACAAGGCCAAGGGTGGAGTTCCTATAATTTTACTTTTCTTTTCTCCTAATTATAAATTCTTGTGTAAGATCAAATAAAATGAAGAATTACTTCCCCATAGTTGGATAATAAATGAGGATTATCTGATATTTATAATTAGTTATCTGCTGAATTCGATGAAAGCTACTTAAGTTTACATGCTAGGCTTTTCCTATGCATGAATGTGATCAGATTTTTTAGGGAAAAATATTAGATAACCATATCCCTTTTAAACTGAATTCTACTCTTAAATGCAAACCATCTAAATATTCATCATGTTAAAAATAATCTAGGACTTTAGGGTCCTTAATCCATCTTCCAAACCAACAGTAAGTACCAAACTATCCAATTCATCTAACTACAACAATTACTTTGTCTGCGATATCAACTTCTGCTGGAAGTGGACGTTAACTTATCATCTACCAACAAACCAACTGGGTCATTAATCTACACTGCCTGAAGGGTGTGACGGTGTTAATTAGCTGTTATCTTTATTTGAATGATTATATTCCAGGTTATAAGTTTAGATGAATTAAGTTAATCAACATGGAATGAATTACACAGCCTAAAGATGAGTGTTTGGAAAAGATTACAGAGGGTTGGGAAATCTGCTTCCAAATTTCAATTTACTGCATCATTAACAGACCTTGAATTAGAAGTGACTAAAAAATGGTAAGCAGAAAGCCAAAAAAAGAAAGGCTTTTTAGAATATTCTTAACTAGTGTATGAAATACTGGTACCATTTTTAGAACAGCAAATTCAGATGGAATTGGAAATACAGTATACTCTATGTAATCCGACATACTCTGGGACCGTAAAACAATGTTGGAAAAGCTAGAGTGTTGGAGTACTCAAAGTGCCATATGTTACTATATATAGCTCACTGACCCAGATAAGGTCAAGGTTAGTTTGCGATATCAGCATCTGCTGGAAGCGAACGTAAACTGGTCATCTACCAACCAAGGTAAGGTCAAATGAGTAGATGTTACAGATTTCTTTGTCGTAATTCGTAGTACACATAATATCGGAATACTCTTTAAAACTGATATACAAAGGAAATCAATCGCGACCGGAAGAAGATGTCGGATTATGCAGAATGTTGGAGTACTCAGATGTTGGATATCACAGAGTACACTGTATTCTATTGGATCTACCTATTCAAATACAGATAAAGATCTATATTTCTTTTCATTCCCTTTCAACTTATATTTCACCTTTTTTTCAAATATGAATAAAGAAATTTGAAAAGATTTTTCTATGATAGCTGAAAGTAGAAAATAAAGTTTGTAGTGTAGTTGTCTGGAAAAATTGTCTTTATAAAAACTGATGTTGATTTTTAACTTCTATTCAAAAACATTATCTGAATAAGTGTACAAAATGTAGCCTATCATTGACAATTTGAATTGACTTTGTTAAAGTTGCACTTAAAGATTGTGTTTATATTGTAAAAAGCTCTTCACGACTGGGTGAACATTTTAGGATAGGAAAACAAAATTTATTGTTCACATAATATTATGAATTTTATAAGTTACATTATAATTTATTTTAAGGCAACCCAATAAAATCTGTGTTGTTTGGACAAGAAGAAATAGAAGGAAGTCCTCACAGGTATTATTAATATTTTTTGTGTTTACAACAAATAGGCATCATCATATCATTGCCAATATTTTGGTCACATCCTTTTTGCATTACTCAAATGTAAAGCTAGGTAACTCATCATGTTGTCCTCATTTCTTTAATATTTTTATGAACTTCTGTAAAGAAGTCTGTAAAAGACAGCTTAGAAACACTGTACTATTTCATATTGAAGGTTTTAACATGGCAGCCATCAATGAAGAATCCATATTGTGGACATGTGAGTTGGACAGTACCAGAAAATCTGGAGATAATGGTCACACTTTTCCGAGATTCCAGACAGGCTGAATATGAAGATAAAGAATGGACGTTTGTTATTGAAGATGTAAGTCTATTCATCTAAAATTCTTTGGCAGTTATGGATAGGGCTGAATTTAAAGGGATTGTAAAGAGATTTTCTAAAATTTTTATAAGCATCGGGGACGTCTGACTAAAAATTGAATGGTGTTGATTGGTGTCCCTGATACACATAAAATATTTAGAAAACTCTTAACAATCCCTTTAAAGTAGAATTTTAAAATCTTTGCATAGTGTTATGATTTTGTAGGGGTGTATTTGTCTCTAATTTTTATGTATTTGTTTTCCCATAATGTGCTCATGTCTACATTCTCCAAATACAGTCCATAAAGTAGGATATCCATTTCATATATTTTCTCTCAAGATTGGTCTGCCATTATTGGTTTCGATTATGTTACACATGTAATTTCAGCAATCAAAAGGAAGAAGGAAGATTCTAGCTAGTAAAACTATCAATATGAAGGATTACGCTACTCAGATACCGTCACAAACTAATATTAAAATCAGATTTAAACCTGCTACCAAGAAAGTTGTATCAGCTACAATATGTTTGACATTATCTTGTGTATTTCTTAGAGAAGGCAAAGCAACGTAAGTCATCAATCTTCTTTATTTGACAATTCACAAGTCAAGGCAGTTCTGAACCCATTAGCATGTATAGCACAGTCGTTGGTTCTTTACATGAAGTCATTTGCTTGGTCAGTCAAACAAATGATGGCAATGGGTTCTATCCCCATGTGAAATTGTGATGACCTTGAATATATCAGGTCGACCCAGCTGTAAATAGATACAGATAATCTAGTAAAGATCAATGCCAATAGGTTTGACCCTGGACAAGCTGGTAGAAAGGATCCTTATTTGTGAACCTAAGTTGTTATCCTTGTAAAATATACTTTTTCTTTCTTTCTCTCTAGTGATGAAGATATGCAGAGTGTAGCTAGTTTAATGAGTATAGGAAGAAGTGATATTGGTAATTTAGATGAACTAGAAGAAGATGATGAATCTAAAGAAGATCTATCGTTTAAGATTAAAGATTTAACTAATCAGATAGACCAACTAGAGAGTAATACTGGTAATCCTTTTGATGATAGCATGGAATATGAGGATGATTTAAATCCTTTTGGTTTGTTTATTTTGTGTGCTTTTGTTTTTTTTTTATTTTCTGCTCTTTAAAGGATCATACCAGATAAAATTTGAAAAAAAAAATTGTGCAAGAAAAATATAAGACAATTAGATTCATTAAAGTAAAGATTTGACCAAAACTAAGTATTTTGATGTCATCTGACTTCAACAAAGTAGTGTCTAGCAAAATTAAATTTTGATATTAAAGTGATAATGATCATTTATTGATTTCTAATAGGTTTTGCAATTAAAAAGATAATTCAGATTGAAATAATTTTCTGGAATGGTCCTTTTTATTTTCATTTTCGTTTTCTGGTAATTTAGGTTTCTTTCTGTTGTTGGATTGAATATTTATTGTATGAATTCTCCTGATTATGTGTTTATCTTTGTTTGACAGTATATTAACCTATGTACCTATTTTAAATAAGCATGAATATAACATTGTATTGTTATGTGACTATCATTTGTTATCATGCTGTCTCTGATCCTTGGCAAAAGAAGGACGTAAAGCTCCATTCATTTCATTTCATTTCTGATCCTTGGCATTCTTTTTCGCCTTTCTTTTGCAAAATGTTATAATATGCTTATCTAACACAATGTTAGTATTTGTAAATGTCTGGAACATGCAAATCATGCTCTGCAATATTTCTTTCACTTTTGTTCATATTAAACAGAAATGATCATGTCTGATATTTAATGTTCTTCTTTCAGAATTGAAATTTCAGTTTAATTTTTCCAAAATCTTGTTTAATTGTTTAAGTTCCTGTGAGACTTAACCGCCTGTAAAAGTCATAGAGAGCAAATGGTATGATCTTTATTTCAGCTGAAGATCCCCCTCCAGTTAAATTTGAAAAATGTAAACCCAGAAAAACCAAGAGAGCACCTCCACCCCCCAATCCATTTGGTGACTTCGATGATGAGGAGGAAGCAAATACTTCTAAAGATTCTAGTCTTAATACATCTGTCTCAACTCAACCTTCTCCTCAAAAATTCTCAACCAATCCTTTCGGGGATTCAGATGAAGAGGATCCAAATGAAATTGTGAAGTCGAAATCCTTTGATGCTCTCAAACCAGAACCGAAGCCAGCTGAGCGAGGAAAATACAGTACACTACCATCTAATCTGACTAAAAAGGGAGAGAAAAGTAATGGCAAAAAGGCTCTTACATTAAAGATGACGAAGTCCCTGTCCCCTGCTGAAAGACCACTATATGAAGGAACACCCCCCTCTACCCCTGAAGATGAGAAACCACAGATCAGAGCTATTACTCCACCACCCATAGAAATAGTTCCAACTTCAACAGAGAGGTGAGTTGATAAGTACCATCTGATAAACTGGTGATGTTGCTAGCCTAGTAGGAGCAGTTCACCCTTCTGCACTATTAAATTAATGGTTTTCTGGCAATAAGATGCAATAAGCTTTGTAATCTTAGAATGATTCAGGGTAGCCCTTGATATCAAATTGTGTACCCTCATTGAGTTTTTCAGTTAGAGATTATGCGATCTGGTTTATTTCAGTTTTGCATTATTTGCCAAGTCTGTATGAACAAAACAATAGGATGTAAAACTCTATGATATATCATTGACTTTACATTAACAATATATATTTTCAGATCACTTAGTAAAATATCACCTGATGATTCTCAAACTGAATCTCAAACAGTAAGTTTCTACTTAGAAAGTTTATCTGTCTTGTCCTTACCTGATATAGATCTTATGTAAGATGGAACAATTCTATAAGTAAAGGTGCATTTGTTTCCATAATGCTCAATGACTGATTTTGTATTATACATTATAGAACAACAATATAAGTGAAAACTCCTAGTAAGTATTGATGACATTTATTAACAGTTTTCATTGAATATGAATCTACATCATTTAACATTTTTTATATTTCAAATGATTATCAAATCATCTTTTCTTGCAGCGTGAATCTCCTGAACAATCAATATGTGATCCTACTCTAGAATTATTAGACTGGTGTAAACTGGTTACTAAGGGTTATAAAGGGGTCAAGGTCACAAACCTGACAACATCTTGGAGAAATGGGATGGCTTTTTGTGCAATAATTAATCATTTCAGACCAGATCTCATGTAAGTTTAGAATTTTTGTTATTGTAAAAGAAATAAAGTGAAATATTCCTTAAAAGGAAAAGTGTGCTTTTGACATCATAGATTAGAGCCCAATTCCTGTTGCATTGTCTATTATCACAAATCTTATTTGTCGAAAAAAACATGAAGATGGAACAATAGAACATAATTCACACTTTTAGAAAAACCTTAAAAACATTAATAGTATCATGGCAGCATTAATTCAGATTGCTACAGGATACAGATACCTCAACAGTTGGAAATCGAAAAAGAGCAGCCTGGCCAAATTTCCCTCATTGCACACTGCATGGCATTGCCTGTTTTTGTTAACCCTATAAGATGCAGAAAAGTAGGTCATAAACTCCATAAATTTGCTTCATTTCATGAGATTTTATTATTTCTGTTAGCTGTAGATAGCATTACATGGCGTTGCATTTCATGTGGTATATTATTATTTCAGTGACTATTCAGCTCTAGCACCACATGATATTAAAACTAATAATAAACTGGTGAGTTCTGTCATTATTTCTGTCTAACTTTTCAACCTGTGAGTAATAAATAAATATTATTTGTATATGAAGTGAAAGTACTAGTACAGATAATGCTTGTTCTTTATATTTGTTGGTGTCACTTAGACTCAGAGAGTTTGATGCTTGCTCACTAAATTGAAGATCATTGTACATTATCTTCATTAATAAAATCAGGTGCAAATAAGTAAGACGTAAAACGCCATTTCATTTATTTTTAGTGGCCAATTTCACCAAATATTCATTGTATGTAAATATTGTATATAAAAGGATGTGAAGGCAAATTGATGATTATAACCTCTTTCTGTTTTCCAGGCATTTGACACTGCTGCTAAATTAGGAATACCTAAACTTATAGAGCCAGCTGATATGGTGTTATTATCTGTACCAGATAAACTAATAGTCATGACTTATCTTCATCAACTTCGAGCTTATTTCACTGGCCAGACCTTCGAGGTTCAACAGCTAGGATCTTGTACCAGTGAATCCACCTATACTTGTGGTGAACACGATAATATGGTATCAGACGAACGTATCTCAGAAGAAATGTACGGAAGCAAAGAAGACAAATCTGATGCTAAATCTCCAACAACACCAAAAGCGAAACCAAGAGAATTGGGCATATCTTCTGGTAGTAATTTTCCTGATGTTCGGGTTGGATTAAGTCCAAATGACACCTTTACTGATTCTGATACAAGTTTTGACAATGCGCCTGCACATAGATACAAGAAGCGTGTTCCTAGTCCAGAGAAAATGGTTCAAACCACTGGTAATGCTAAAACTGTGATCCATCGTAAGAAGAAGAAGGCACCAAGTCCACCCAAACAAAGTCCAGTAACTCCTGAGAAACCAACAACCTCTCCAGTATCACCAGAGAAAGATAATCTAATGACACGTAAACAGTTGATGAACCCGTTTGATTCTGATGATGATGATGTGGATTCCTCAAGTCCTAGTCCAACTATACAACCATCTGCTGTTAAACCTGCCATCAAACCTAGACAACTAAAGTAAGATCCTAGCATAAAACGTTTTCGCAAGTAAAAAACTTCAGGGGCCAAATTGTCGAATATTTACCTAAGATAAAATCAAGATTTTACAGAAATCTTAACGGATAAAGGAAACGAAATGTAAAATTGATTTTAGTGATTGACTAATCAGAGAACTGGAACACTCTTATCATCAAAGTTGAGTTTTTGAGAATAAAAACTCAAAACAACTAGAATTGAACATAGAATAAATAGAAGTGGTGTTTGTATTTTAATATTTTCTTTTTTAGATAACATGCCTTAACTCTTTTTTTTGCAGAAGTCCAGAAAGTCCTACAAAAGCTCCAGAGGTAAAAAAATTTTAAGATTTGTCTCATAATTCTTCTTTCCTTAATGTTGCTACAGTAAGCACTGCTCCTATCCAAAACATTCTTGCTTTCAGAAGTAGAATCAGAAAAGGAACTATGAATTTTCATTCATTCATTCATTCATTCATTCATTCATTCATTCATTCATTCATTCATTCATTCATTCATTCATTCATCTATCATTTGCTCATTCATTCATCTTTTCATTCGCTCAATCATTCAGGTTAAGAGAAGATTACCCAAAGCACCAATTAGTCCCCCTGTATCTAGTCCTGCTTCTCCACAACCTAGCCAATCAGAGGTAAGCTTATTCATGCCTGTCCTTATTTGGCTTTATTCGCTTTTTTATTCTTTTAGATCTAAATATATCAAGTACTGGGTTTTCCTTTCTCTCTCATTAAACATATTACATTTAAGCATTTTTATTTTGAATGCAAATACACATTTCTAATAAAGCTATTTTTGATGTTGACTTGATTGTACTTTGATACCATTCAAACAAGGCTGGGTATATTTTGACTGGCTACACCCCTGATTTTAAAATGCGCTCTTCCAATCATACATTTATAGTTTCATAGGTAAAGCAAAAATGCATGTGCGGAAGAGTTCAATAGAAATCAGAGGGGTGTTAGATAGATGACTGGCACACCGTATTAAACTTTATTCCAAACATGGAATTTTTTTTGTATCCACATTTTGCAAATTAATTTCTAGCTTTGAAATTCAATTAAAGTTGAACAAATGTTTAAAAATTTGAAGGAAAACCTAAATACTTGAATTACAAATTTTCTGAGTAATTTTCCAATTTCTAGAAAGCACATACTAACATGATAATGCTTAGCTTGCTAGAGTGATTCTGTTGTGACATCTTTCAATTTTAGGGATTTTCTATTTTCTCTGAAACTTAATTTTTTGATAACTTTTAATTAATTACTGATTATTTTAATGAAGTTGTTTATTATTTATTTATTTACAGTTTTTCTCTTTCCATTTTTATTTGAATTATTTTATGAAATTAACACTGATAGAAATACTTGTATAAAAAAAGATTAGATGTCCAAATTTTAGGCTAGTTTACTAGTTATGTAGAATTGCTTCTGGTGACTTGAATATCTTGGGGTAAATTAATATCAAGGGCCAAAAGTCTTAATTAACAAGGCTTGGAGAAGGAAGGAAGGTTATAAACAATAGGCGCTAGCTTAACGCAATCTAGATAAAATTATATCTACCTGGTATTGCTAGTATTGTTGGAGATCTAATGAAAACTGACACAGGTCTACCAGTTGTCCTAGTCCTGGAAGCTCTGGCAAGCTCCACCAGATGATCTTAATGGTTTGTCCCCTTGGAGAGGCTATGAAAAGATATACCATTTTCTGTCAAAGCCTATAGATAGGGTCTGACATTGGTTAGGCAAGGTAAGGTTAAGCTGCATCGTAATTTAGACAATCCACAGGAATTTTTTTTAAGCAGCCTACAATAAAATAGACATCGTTACTAGATCTTCAACAAATCAATATCTAGCTTGCTACTGGGTAAGATATAGGTTTATCCAGATTGGCTTTAACTTTGCTGGGAAAGAGAAAAACTAACATTTCTTTTGCCGTATTTACCTATAGTCACCATCCAAACCTCGACACGTGGAGTTGAAAGAAAGAGCACGTCTGTTACTGGAACAGGCTCGTAAAGACGCTCTCGTTAGAAGCCAGTCAGCTGATACGGAGTGTCCACCAGCAGAAGTGAAGGTGCAGGAACCCAACAGTGATGTCGTATGTTGCTTTATATGGGCATGCATGATTTTTTAAATCAAATTTACTTATTGGTGATTGGTCAAATCCAACCCGAGTGATACTCCTAAAATAAAATTTACTTTATGGTGATTAGTCCAAAAAAATATCCCCAAAATATGTCTGAAATACAAACCGTACGATTTTAGTTGATGTCTGCTCTCAATTATTTGCCTTCTATCTGTGTAGATTTAGTTCATATATTATTATATTCATTTGATTTAATATTCCCGTTTAATTTCACCTGATATATTAGCTCTCGAGACCAAACTTTTTGTTTTTTATCTTATTGTCAATGACGTTTGGTAAACACCATAGATATATAAAAACAATCCAAATCTACATCATATATCTTTCTTTACCTCTAGTACCCTCTATTGTACAAGGCTATGTAGCTTATATGGTGTATATTATACTCTATGCGATGTCCTTACCTGAATATTACCTCTTGGAAATTACTGTTTTTCAGTTATAAATATTTATTTTGACCAATTTTACATTACACGTAATTGAAAATGCATAATAACATAACTTGAGTAATCAAAAAAAAAAGGATTAGGTTGAAAGAATTTTCAAATGATTTGTTTCAATTTAAGATGTATTTTTGTCCATTGTGAATCCCTTACATGTTGAGTTGGGAGATACCTGTATCACGATAAATACTGGTATAGGAATTAATATCATTAGTAGTATCATGGAAAATATTGAAATATAGGAACATGTTCCCATATCATGATATATTAATGAAACAATCGCCCAGCCCTTGCATGATCACCATAAAATGGTATTGCATGTAGAAACAAATAGTTGTCCATTGATATCAAAGACTTATAAAAATTTTTATATTATTGGTAGAGTGAAGAAAGACAGAAACATCTAAGAGAGAGAGCTAGACAGTTGATAGCTGAGGCTAGAGCTGGTATAGGTCAACCAGAAACAGAAATTATTAGACCGACTACTATAGAAACAGGTAGGCATCACTCTAACATCGCTTTGCATCACTGGAGCATGTCTGTTGTATCTTGGTGTCCTCAATGCACTCTTAGTGTGAATTATTGAGTCTTTTTACACAACATTTCTAATTTATGAATTGACTTCATTTTTATTTCAATTTTTTTTGTGTCTGTTTTCCGTTCATGGTTTAAATGCACTACAATTTATTTGAAAACTTCATATCAATTTTATGGTAGTCTGACATTGATGACATTGATCTTCCCAAGGATGACATTTTTTTGCTGTGCACTCTTGATATTTCCCCCCATTGTCTATGCATGATATTGTCTATCTTCAAAGGCACCAAATGGAGCTGTGGTCCCTGCACACTTATGAATATGAAAGAAAATGTTTCCCCCGATTCTAAAAAAAATCTTGAAACTCAAAATCTTCCTTCACAGTAGAGTCTACTCACGTGGCTTTCGTCATTATGTTTTTAAAAATTCTCATTAAGTTTCTATGTATTAGCATGTATATGTTGTATGTGACACTGTGTGTTTTGTTTCATGCACAATAATGTTGTATTTTCTGTATGCATGATTACAGTACCTGCCAAATCTTATAAAGTTATCACCAGAAAAACTTCTGTTAAAGGTAGGTATATTTAGAATTCCGTTAAAATTATAATTTTAACAGAAAAATTACATTTTTTACGAATGGCATTTTCTTGACCAATGAAAAAGTATGACATTTACCTGTTTCCTACAAAACTAAATTGAGTTTTTCAATTCATATGTTGTCAAATTATTGTGAAAGCTTGGAAGATTTTCATTTAGAAAGTCGTCAAAAACACATTCAGAGTAAAGGTTGTGAGGGGTGAGGTAACGTGCCTAGAGTGGTGTACATATTCAACAACTCTATTTTCTTGACAAAGAAGTGTCAATTCTACAGCCCAATGAGTCATATAATTTATACTTTCCAATTGATGAATTTGAAGAACACAATTTTGAATCTTTGCAGAAAAAGCAGAAAAACCAGAATCTCCTACTGAAGATAAAACTGGAGATGTTAAATTAAAGAAATTAAAATTAATAAAACCAAATATTAATTTATCATTAGATGATAATGAAAGTGATTCCCATTCTAAAAGTCCAGAAATTGTTCCAAAGGTAAGTCTAATGAATTTAGAAATGTAAAATGATGGTTGGTTGGTAGATGACGAGTTAATGTTTTTTCTCCAGCAGAAACTTATATCTTAGACTATTCTAATAATGAGCAAATAGTACTCTAAAATAGCAAATCTTAACCTTTTGACCAATGAGCATCCAATCAAAAGTGTCCTACTATAAAGCCATTAGCTTTTGGGTTCACATTAACAAAACAATCTCTAAAATTGGCTAATTGAAGCATGTTGATTGGTTAGTTTGAAAATTATCAGAACTGTCCCTTATACAAGGTTTACCTGCTAAAGTGAAGCCTGGTAGAAATATGTTAAAGAGACTACATGATTGTGTACTCAATGATTAACCTTTTTCCTTACAGAGAAGTAAAAGTTTAGATGATAAATTATTTGATAGTTCAGATAGAAAATTGATTTCACCAGATTCAGGTAAACTTTTCTTTTCATCTTTTATCTCTTTTCTTAGAAATCATCAGAAAATATGTCATCCCTGAATACTTTTTCTATACTTAGGATCTCATTGATACCTCTAGGTGATTCAATTTTTAGAATGGATTTCAACTATTAATGAACAGTTCAGATTTAAGTTTTAGACAAAGGGAAAACAAAGAAACAAACAACCATTTTTTCAAGGATAACAACTTGGGTTCACAAGGATCCTTTCTACTAATTGTTCCTTAATCAAACTTATTAGCATTACTCTTTCCCAGATTATCTGTACCCATTTAAAGCTGGGTTGGTAGGAATGAAGAGGAAAGATGCCTAATTCTCTGGTATCTGCAGATTTGAGCATTATTAATTCTAAAATGACCCAATTTTTTTATTTTGCTTTATTTACAAATAATAATCCCAAACGTCTATGATGTTGAATAACCAAAACCATGTTACCATGTTACCATGTGAAATCTGGACAACTGACTAAACCACAAAAAATGAAATAAGTAGGCCTATAGCTTGATAAACCTTTATTTATATAAATTTGTAGGTAGTTGTAATGATGGTAGTCTAGGTTCTGATGGTGAACAAGATGATTCTGATGATGGATCTGATGATCTGGGACTACAAGTGACATCTGATGAAGACTTACGGGACACCAATCAATATGTTCATTCCGAGATGGAAGCTTTAGAAATTGAACAGCAACAAATTGATGATCAAGCCTCGAAACTGGAGAAACAACTACGGAGAGTCATGAATAAAGGTATGGGGTTTGTTTATTGTAACTGAGATAGACAATGGCTTATTTTAGATCTGTCTTTCTGGAAATGTTTTACATGCTGTGATATTTGTTACAAACAATAAGTCTGTATAAAAGACATAAAGTTTAATCACTAGTAGGTAGTACATGTAATGGTGTCTCTTGAAGACTGCATGTTCCTTTCCAGGGCTGTCACTCTTAATAAAAACTGAACTCAAGGGACATAACTCTATATGATAACTGTGTTCTGTACTATTAGTACAGTATAACCTTAATATAAAACCAATATCCTTACACATGCAGTAAAGTTTTCTTCTTTCATGATTCCATTACTGTTCAGTTCAGTTAATGCAGCAATTTTGTAGCAGAAAATTTGAGCTCATGTCCTGAACGTATAGCCCAAGTATCAGCTTTCTGATACTGGCACAAAAGTTTCATGCAGCAAAAGCTTATAATTGACATAATGATTGATATTTTTTAACTATTTTTTAGCTTTCAGAATGGTGTTAAAGTCCATGCCATAGACAGAGACTCTGTTTGAATTAGCTATATTATATATGCCTTTTAAATTTCAAAGTGGTATTTATTTTCCTTGATTGATTGAATATATGATTTTAGGTAAAAACAAAGCCTTAGAAGAACATTTAATGCAGGAATGGTTTATGTTGGTAAATAAAAGAAATGCTTTGATCAGACGTCAAATGCAACTGAATATTTTGTAAGTAATCTATTTGTAATCTTGAAATCTTGTAAACAGCTTGAAATACAAAATGCTATGGTTTGCATGATAGAACTTTGACAAAGTTAACATTTTAGTTTACACAATTTCTTGTATAATGGAGGAAAATGTGTAAAGATGACAGAATTGTGTAACCAGTTTGGTCTGATTGTGATTTCTTCAGTTGTTATCTCCCTTTGTCCACCTGTTCGATAAGTGTTCAAAATTTTAGAGGACATGTTATTTTGGAGTTATGTCCCTTGGTTCATGTGCAGCTATAATATTATTTATGGTCATTGACATAGATTGTCACTGATTAATCAACCACCAATGCCTTTTAGATTCAACATGTTTGGCAATAAAAAAATCTCAGATCAGTTGACGACTGTTTAAAGTCAGAGTTACTTACATGCAAAATTTCTCATTGTTATCTGCACAGTTGCATATCTGATTGAATGCATTTCGATAACTTATTAAAACTCCTATTGTAACCACTGGCCAAGGTAACAAATAAAGAGATCTTCTTCATAGAAATATGTTGGAGTTGCATATCCACTTAAAGGCATTTAGCTGACTGCCGACTGAAGTAGCATAAGCTAGTAACTGTCATTACCACATTTATAGTACCTCTTGATTGATGACAGCCAAAAGCTTTCCTCAAATCTTTGTTTTTCTACTTCATCATTTATAATGATAAAATACTAATCTCTTACAATAAGAGAGACACATTATTATATGATGGGGGGATTACACTGAAATAGGGCAGGGGATTTTTGTCAGCGCCAGATTGAGCCGTCAGCTAAATATTGATACAATTATGTTATTTGCCGCGGATTGCTTTTTGCGTATTTTGTCTGCCACATGAAGAACATGGATCCCATCAAAGAGAATTTAGGATAAGCAGCTTTTCTCGGCCGACGTATCACTTTTTCTTTGAAAGGATGTAGAAATCAATAGTAATTTGCTTGTAAGTGTAATCTGTTAATTTGGAGTACTTTGCTTGCTGTCGTCTGCTAGCCATTGGTACGCCTGCCTCAAGTTTAATCCCCACCCCTAGGGATTGATTGGAGAGAGAAAAAGTTGTAATCAGCTTTCAGTGTGTATTTAGCTGTTGTCAAATGAGTTGATCATTTAGCCATAGTTTTATTGGAATCATTATTAGTCTTGGTTTCCTTTCTTTATATTTTCAAGTTTTTACCAAAAATATTTCAAATTTCATTGAATATTTTGTGTTCTATTTTTTTTTCAAATCATTGGCAAGGAAAATAGTTCTAAATTGAAATTATGACATTTTTTCTCTAACTGAATGAAAGTAAAATACAATTAAACGATAATATGATATGATACTCATGCTCATGCTCATATCCAGCATCCAGCGGTCCCTACAATTCCTCTAAAACTAAGCGTCTGATAACGTCACAATCGCAAAATCTGTTTATATTATATAAGGCCCTTTGTGATAGTGACTTTATCAAATGCTTTGTCTTATTGGAATTACAGAAAATTGGAATGGTACAAATTGATGTCCCCCGATACACATGCAAAGTTTAGTAAACTTCTTTACAAACCCTTGATGGCTTTAAGTTTTTGAGAAACTGGTCTCTATTTTCTTTTTGCTCATAATGTGTCCATTCAGTCGCCATACTAACATGGGAAGATAGTAATCTAGTGATAGCTAACAGTCATATTGCCTCCAACTATTTCTTCTTGCTATATAATTAATATAATCCCTGGATTATACTTTTTCTTGGGATCGTACCAAATTAATTATTTCTCCATTATCTGCATGAAAAAAATCATTTTTTTATCCAGTGTGATTGAAATTAAACTTTATTTTGTGTAACTAGTATAAAATTTATAACCTTTGATGTAATATTCCTCGGTGAATTCAGAATTTTAAAATTTAGAAAGATGCTTAAAATTATAAAAATTAAAAAGCTGTTTTTTAAGTTTTGAAATTATAAAATGAAAAAGAAATTTTCTGTCCATTGTTAAGTGCACTGATGAGATCCCAGATGAGTTGGAATTTTTGTGTTTCATTTTCTGCAGTCTGCATTTAATTTTCTTGCCTTTTATAATATAAAAGAATGTTTTAGTGCATTTAAATTCTGAAAAGGACTATGCATTGAATCTCCCATCATGTATAGTAAATAGCTGGTTATGGTTTATATCTGAATCTGCTGATGAGGGTTCATACTTTGAGCAACCACTTATTTAAACTGATTAAAATACTGGATGATTTGTCATGTATTTTCTGAAGGTTACTACATTTACCATCTGTGATCTGGTTAGATTTTGCTTTAATTTTGTGGAATTTCGAAATTATATCATCATAAGATCTCACAAAAATGTTGTTAAAAGTCATTTAATAATGCTTGTCTGCAATGTTTGATAATGAATATCCCATAGTTCCTCAAAAATAGTAAGGAAATTTTTTATTAAGCAGAGCTTATGATTGGTTGAATAATATAGAACCAAGGACAGGAGATGTATGACAATTTTGTCAGATGATGCATGACAAGTGGAATCAGAAATTCCTAAAAACATCTAAGTTTTAATCATAATGCATCTCATTTATGGTATTTGAATTTTTTTGATTGAAAGAGAAATAGATATTGATCTGTGGTTAATCTGTATTAAGAAAAAAAAATGTCTAAAATATCAATGAAGTAGAATTTTTATAAACACGTTAATTTCACCATCTTGATATTTTCCCATCAAATTCATTTTCACTACCAGCTAACATTGATTCTTATTATTCCTCACGCCTAAATCTGGACACGGAAATCAGAGCATGGTAAATTAATATTGCTGGCAGTGTGTGGAAAATAGTGAGAGGAAATTAAAGTAAATACAGATTTACCGCTAATCAAATTGATGTCTTTTACCACAATCAAATACTGGTCTCCGCTATTGTTACATGGTAACCTCAACTTGTGAATCTCACAGCAGGAAAGGTAAAGGTTACATCCCTAAAGCCAAAAGTCAAATTAATATTCATTTTTAATTTAGTACAATCAAATTTAGGTTGAATGGTTTGAAATCTTTCATTATTTCAATTTTCCAAATTCTGCTGATTTTGTAAATGGCTATTGATTAATATTTATTGAAAATTCAAATTATCTTCAGCAAGTTTATGATGAAAATTCTGATGTATATTGTACATATAATCTGAATTTCTTGCATGGTATGCAGTCAGATTTTTAGTGTATGATTTTGGGTCAAAACTGAAATATTTATACTATTCAAAATATCCAAAGAATCATTTTAAACTACAAGCTTATTGGTTTAATTTTCATATTTCGAAAAGTCTGTTTACTTAATTTCATTAATGAAATATTTCATTTTCATTGAAAACACTTAGGTATTTCACTTTCATTACTTATTCATGTATATATTGATATGATTACCTGTGCTAGTGTAAACACACCTTGATAATTGGTTAGTAGGTAGACAAAATATGTCATAATATAAGTAATAACATTCTTGTCTCCAAATATTATACTTAGACTAATTCAGTTTCACTAATTTACCAGAAGAAATTTAATAATGGGAAATTGCTGTTGTCTTCATTTTGTTTATGAGACCATTGACCTTATGATGTTAACTTGAAATTTAAAATTATATTCTTTAAAAACTCAATATTTATAAATCTTAATGATTTTTTTTACTATCAAAGAAAAGAGAAAAGTGAATTCCTTATTTCAAATTTATTTTTATATTTAGCTTGCAATATTGGGAAATATTTCGGGAAAGCTGAGAAATTGATATTTTGATTTAAAGATCTTGCAATTTGGCTAAAACATATATCGGTATACAATTGATGTATTGAGCACAATTTTAACAGTGGTATTTCTATATCACTCTACAACTGATGTATTGGACACTATTTTAACAGTGGTATTTCTATATCACTCTACAATTGATGTATTGAGCACTATTTTAACAGTGATATTTCTATATCACTCTACAATTGATGTATTGAGCACTATTTTAACAGTGATATTTCTATATCGCTCTACAATTGATGTATTGAGCACTATTTTAACAGTGGTATTTCTATATCGCTCTACAATTGATGTATTGAGCACTATTTTAACAGTGGTATTTCTATATCACTCTACAACTGATGTATTGAGCACTATTTTAACAGTGGTATTTCTATATCACTCTACAATTGATGTATTGAGCACTATTTTAACAGTGGTATTTCTATATCGCTCTACAATTGATGTATTGAGCACTATTTTAACAGTGGTATATCTATATCACTCTACAATTGATGTATTGAGCACTATTTTAACAGTGGTATTTCTATATCACTCTACAATTGATGTATTGAGCACTATTTTAACAGTGCTATTTCTATATTGGCCTACAATTGATGTATTGAGCACTATTTTAACAGTGGTATTTCTATATCGCTCTATAATTGATGTATTGAGCACTATTTTAACAGTGCTATTTCTATATCACTCTACAATTGATGTATTGAGCACTATTTTAACAGTGGTATTTCTAAATCACTCTACAATTGATGTATTGAGCACTATTTTAACAGTGGTATTTCTATATTGGTCTACAATTAATATATTGAGAACTATTTTAACAGTGAAAATATTGTACAAATTATATACAAAGGAATCCAGTAAAATGGTTAAAAAATAATCGCATGTATTCAAATATAGTTTGTGGTAGTGAAATTATACAAATTCAGTATTAGTATTTGAATAAATATTATGATGTCATTGTATCCAACATTTTGTCCATGCCAAGTAAACAAAACTTTCAACAAAATTATCCTTGTTTTATTAAAATTAACATAATTTTCATAGAGATTAGGCGAGTAGACCTCAGGGCTCACATTTTAATCCCTTATCTTTTATTCACTGTGACAATAGTGTTATTTTGAATGTTGGCACTAACTTGTGGTCTGTAATGATTCAGTGAACTGAGAAATTACAGAAAGATATTATTCTAAATTAATTCATGGTGGCAATTAAAAATAATATTATTTCGTATTTTACTCTTATTTATGACACTTTCAAATATTATACAATTTTAAATGCATTAAGAGATGAATAAATATAATTTTGAAATTGATGTTGAATTGTTAATGTTTGGAATAAAAATTCAAATCTATAAAGAGTTTAAGATTGTGTTAAAAACTTAAATGTTATGACTGAATTATTACTAGAAATTAGATTCCCGAATATTTTTTGAAAATGTTGAATGTGGTTATTCCTGTGTCTTTCTTTGAATATTTGAAATACTATAATAGATAAAATTAGTTGGCTCTTTCTTTATTGGATAAAAATATTTTATTTTATTTTCCAGAGAGAAAGAAGATGATCTAGAGAAACGCTGTGATTTATTAAAGAGAGAATTACAGGCCATGATGGCTATTGATGGTGAGTGTTATCATTTGAATTTACATGCACTCTTCCCTCCCCTCTCTCCTCAACCCCCAACCATTTTTTTTTTACCAATTTTTACCAATGCTACTACCTCCTAATTACTGCTGTATATGTTTCACAATATATATAATTATATATTCATGATATATTGTGATAAACATCGATTTGTGTTAATTCCTCCTTTGATAATCACTTCTTCAGTTAGAATTTATGAATTAACTTGAACAAGTTTTACAAGCAGTTCCTGTCAATACTGTACATATATATATATATAAAAATTTTATTAGTGAATGTAAGCATTTTAATATCGATAGAAAAAGATTAATTTTCGAAACATGCATTTAAAATACAGGTCTGTTTATTCATAAAATGCCAAATGCCATAACATTGTTGAAAGTTTTGAGATGGCGCTGATGTTGAATCTGTTTAAGTGACTATTTTGATAGAGAGAGGTTGAAGAGTAAAATGTCATCGATCAACACAACTTGAGACTCAATTTGCCTTTAGGTTCATTTAACTAGCTCTTCATTAATTAGACAATATTCAACCATTTTAAATACACAAGCACTTCAAATTTTACTTTTAAATGACTGAGTAAACATTGGTTATAGCTGACCGCTGACTGTAGTTGGAGGGTAATAATGGATCCTAAGTGAAGCAGACATGGTGGACAAGAGCTGTTTAGTCAGCCGAAAACCTCCCCTAAAAACCTGTCAACGTATTTGTTTGTATTTCAGCCCCGTTAGAAATTCAAGTATATTATGTCTGGCTTGTTTTAATGGTCAGAAATTGTCCAGTTTCTTCAGGCTATTTTATTTGTGTCCACTTAGAAAACATGCAATATGGCCTCAATTGTTCAAAAAAAGAATGTTTTAAAAGGGTTTTATTTTATGGTGGCCTTTGGTAAAGTTTTATTGATCTGTCAACAACTGTCAAAAAATTCAGAAACTGTGTCCACTTTCATGTCAGTTTTTGTGTCTTTGAATCCTTTGAATTTGTCATGGAAAAGAAGATATATTGATTTTCAAAGATTTTCCGCAATTGCAAATAACATTGAAGTACAAATGAACAAAGCCTAATTAATTATAACTAATTAGATGATCCTTTAATTGATATTTAGTTCCTGTACAATTTGATCTTGTCATCATGGCGGCATAAGGGTTAACATGTCGGCACAAGGGTTAACATGTCGGCAGTCCACACGCCAGTCCTGTTTGGGCACCATATGCTGGATGTTTACAGTGTCTATAAAGCTGGATTAGATTTCATGTAACTGTCACAATCTCTGTTTGGTGTGTTACAGTGACAAACTGCAGATTACAGACAACAGTAAACTGACACTAAACACTTTGTTTTGGGTATAATGGAGGGTTCTTTTCTACGCGTGGCCCTCTGATTAACAAGCTACACAACAGTTGTAAGAAAAGCGAAAGTAGAACTATGTAAATGATGACAGGCTGAAACTGTAGCGTTTAGTGTTCTCCTACATGTTTTACCACCTGCTTCAAATAGTGTTACATTACGTCTCAAGTATGGTGGACGCTATAGGACGACGGTCAGAACCATCAAGGTCTTACTACAATTCAAACCTCTTCAATATGTCTTAATCTGGGATTAGCTGCCTCCATCTTGTTATAGTTTATTGTTTTTAATGATTTATTGGGCTGAAGAGTAAATATTTTAATCAAGAATAAATTGTATATTGTATTTATAATAAATATTGTATCATATACAAATACATATATACTTACAAAATATGAAAGTAAAACAATCATAAATGAGGATGAAAGCCAGCAAATGATGTCAAATATCAATAACACTAAGATGGTTAATGGAATTAAGACGTATGTTTTACCAAAGATTTAAAATTAAGAATAAATGTTCAACACACGAGTTGATATTGTGTTCTTTTGATCATGATTTTCATTTTGGAAATCAATCTTGATTTATTAAGTTAAATAGTTTAATCTTCAGAAGAAAATTAGCTTGTAGTTGGATCATGTAATGTTTTGTTTGAGGTTTAGTAATTAGTGAATATCTTTTATATATTTTCAGACTGGCAGAAGACGGAAGCTCAGAAAAAACGTGAAAGATTATTACTGGAAGAATTAGTACAGATAGTTGATAAACGCGATGAATTGGTTCAACATTTAGACTCCCAAGAGAGAGCGTAAGTTTTAAATCTTTGTGATTGTGATTGTAATTTAATTGTGTCTTTGTTTTGCCAGGATGATGATGTGATCAATGCAGATCTGGATTTTTTGGTTTTACTACTAGTAACTATATCCTTATGATTCAAAAGCAAAAATGCTTAAAATTTTTGTGCAATGCATGGTTTGCCATTTTAGGGGTTGATAATTTTATACACAGGGATTTGAAGGCTAAAATTTCGATGTTGAGCTGTGAACACTATTATTGATAAACTTAGCTAAGAAATAAAAGAAATTGGTCAAACAGAAGGCAAACCTGTCTCTTTAAACCAATTGACATAGAATTTATTTTCCTAAACTTTATATTGTCAATATGAATTGAGTATTATTGAGATATTAATATTCAAGTTTTCAAACATAAAATTAACCCCTACTGAGTCTTTCAATCACTGTAAGAATATCATAAATAAAAGAAAGTGATTTGTTGGTATCATCTGTTTATTCTTCTACAAAAACTCAGTTTGCATATCAATCAAATATCAAACGTTGTTCTCACTTACGAGTCAAATTCTTCACAGGGGTCTCGTGTGCTTAATTTGAGAAAGAGGATCTAAGTCATGTGATACATCACCTTTCTATATACAAATAGAAATAAAGTTTATATATGCCGTGTAAGTAGATCAAGCAATTGTTCGTTAATTATTTGTGGGGTCAGAAAGATGATAACAATATGCCGAATAGACAGAAAGGCACCGCGGGCCGAGCCCTGGCTCACACAACGTTCATTTGATACCGAGAGTAAACAGTGGAAAGTTGATTGAACATGGTTGGAGTTGTGAGCCAATAAACTAAATAAAAGGGAACTAAATTGATATATAAACTATAAGATGTTAGTTATTCAATTACATGACAATAGAGAGTACAAGTATGTTAGTCTGGATCAGTCCAGTCTTATAGACGAACACTTGTAATGTGTTTCGACAACATTGGATCAGTTGAGTCTTTTAGAATTAAAATCGGAATTAAAATAGGAATGAATTATTGAATACAATAATATTACAGCATGTTTTTAAATTTTATATCTTTCATAACCTTTTTTCAAAATTGGCTGTGTGTTTTAAAGGACAATATTAAAATCAAAATTGCAATTTATTTTTCAAATTTGTCTTGTATTTCCAAAATTTTCAGAATTAAACTAATAACTTTGAAGAAAATAAAACATTTCATAAAACCAATATATATATATAAAACTGCAAGTTTTCCAAAATTCATATCATTTTCTCTTTATAAAAATTTGTTTTGTGTTTTAGAATTTTTCTAAGATCAGAATTAAAATATGAAAAATTTATCACTGAATAAAATATTTAAAATTTACTAGAAATAATAGCAAAGTTTTCAAAATTCATATTTTTTAATTGTTCATGAAAATTTGTTTGGTGTTTCAAAAATTATTTGAATTAAAATATGATGGTCACTAGCTATATATGATAACGGTAAACACTATATACCTGTGTTTAATGTAAGATCATATATCATCTAATAAACACTATCAGTTTTCACTCTTCCTCTATCATTGACAATATAAAACTTGTGATATCATCAGTCAATATGCCATGAAATTCTTTAAACTTTCTATTACTGGAAGGGGTATATTTCTTAATAAGGTTTGAGTGTTTAGGGATTTTTGGTTAATGATAATGAAACAAATGAAATAGGGAAGGTTGACATACACTTCAGATTTTTTGAAATTGAAATAGGGATGTTTTTTCAATGATTTAAGATATTCATAAGATCGAAATTTTCATTTTTAATAATCAGGAATTGTTCCTCATTCATAGTGAATCTCATAAAAGTCTCAAGAAATTTGCATATCAAAAGATTGAACTGAAAAAACAAACGAAAAGCGAATATGTTTATGAGGAAAAACCTCACATAGATATATCATACCAGAAATGAATCTTCAAATCAAAATGTCAAATTGAATTAGGGAAACCTCTTCAATTTAACAGAATCAATTTTTTGCAGAAATTAAAATAATACCATACTAACATGCATTGCATGTTCTCTCTTCTGCACTTGCATGCAGATTCCAGATTCCCAAATCTCTAAAGGATTCAAGAATGCATGATAATTTTTTCCCTTTTATGGGAGTAATGATTTAGAAAACAAGGCTGCAGTGACCAAACTGTAGAAATGTCTTTTATATTTTGCAACTGAAATCCAACCACACACCCTTTGCCTCATTTTAACTTGGATTGTGTTGCGGCCTTGGAAACGTGATAAAATAAAACATCAAATTATTTATGATAACAGACCAGTTTCAATTGGTGTGCTCTGTTTTAATATTTCTATATCGCTCTGCAATTAATGCTTTGAGCTCTATTTTTATTTATTGTTCCATTAAATTTAATCATTTCTTATGAATATCAATCAGATTAAGGCATTAAAATGATAAGAAATTATGATAATCTTTAATCCGTTAATCTGATCATATTAAAAGATTATTTAGTTAATTATTTTCATTCTAGTATTGAAGAAGATGAGCTGCTAGATAAAAAGATATCTGAAGGTCGTATTCCATTGGATGAAGAAAAATCTTGCTCTATACAATAATATTACTCTGATAATAATGCGCTTCCATTATTATATATCTATTGTAAGTGCTTCTCCTAACATAGCCAGATTTTGGGTGGAGTCCCTACGTGTCAGTGCCCTTTTTCACAAACCCTGCTAAGAAGAGATCCAGTTTTGATGAAATACAGTAATCTGATGGAATAATGAAACAAAATTTTAATACTTTACTAACCATGATAAAATCCTGATTAAGTTAAGTCTCTGAGAGAAATGGGCCTCTTCTAGAAATACACTGGACTTTAGAGAGTATGAAAAGCAATTCTTAAAAGCATTTAGATTTTCAAATTGAGTACATTTTAGTGAGTTCAAATATGGCATTGCCAATTGGGGCATCAAAAAGCAAAAAAGGCTTAGATCAGATATAAGTGGTTAATACATCATCCCTATCCCTTTGTAGCCAATGTGATTGAGTGGAAATTTGAATTTATATGCATTTATACTCATTGAATTGTACTGTGCCCAAACATTATGGTATATTGTACAGCTGTTATGTGCCCAAACATTATATTGATATTGTACTGTGCCCAAATCTGGCCATGTACGGGTATATATTCAATATCGCCCTGTGCCCAGTGTATTGTATATCAAAATATATCAACTCAGTATTGGAAGATGGAGAATTAGTAATGTGGATTGAAAGGTATCTTGTGTGCTTATATTTTTATACATGGTATTTCTTATGCTTGAAACCAGTAATTGTTATATTAAGACAAGATTATTTGACAGAATGGTGGTGTTTTAATTCCTGATTATGCTTCAGAAGCAATGAAATCGGTATTTTGTCTGGTGCTTTGGTGCTAGTTTGATAAATTTGAGTTTGATTTCAGGAAGAAGAAAAAATAGATTATTATCTTATCTTCTGTTCTCGTTTCTTACAAAATCTTAAGACAATAACTTGACACAAGTTTCAATTTTGCATCAGAAAAATCAAAATGTCAACTTGAAGAAATTAAATCTAGATTCAGGATTTTTTGAGAAACACAACATAAAATGAAGTCAAAATGCGCATATAAAATGCTGAATGCTTGAAATACAAAGAGGTTCCTTGTTTTGTCAATCTTCTACTTACTGGTATAAATAAATAGCCAAGCTAAATTATATTTTCATCAATATTTATTATTTTTGGCTTATGAATAAATTGTATATTATTTGTTCATATACTGGTCTAAAGAGAGAGTTTTCATAATATATGTTAAGTTTTTGCATATTATTATTTTCTATATTAGTGAATTAGATCTTTGCTCGAATATGTCTTCGCTCAGATTTGCATAATAGAATTGTATATTAAGACGCTCATAATAAATGGTGGTTGTTCTTGACAACAGGTCTGTGCCCTTTTTCACAAAGCCTGGCTTGGAAAAAATTCGGATTTAATGAAATGCAATCTGATTGGCTAATTAAGCTGAATTTTAGATCAAATTTAGTTATTGACCAATCAATTTGTCTTAAAGTTAGATATTTGTGAAATTCCCAAGGATCGATGTTGAAGTGAGGGTTGGTTAAAAAGTTTCCACTATTAATATGTAAATGTTTGGAGTGATTGTTTTGTGTGATCAGGATTGATAAAATAATTTCCTATTTCCTAATTCATCAATTCCACTTTTGACTTGTTTGTTTCTGATTTTCCCAAACCGATTAAAAATATGTGAGGAATTCAGCAGTGAAATCTATCCTTCCTTTTGATTTTAAGTGAAATGTATTATATATGATAATGAAGAATTTCAATATTTGTGTTACTTTTTGAAAGCTGGAACCAAGTTCAAAAAACTTAAAAGATTATAGACGTTGGCTTGACATTTATTATAGTCAAATTTACACATAAACTTAGTCATTACATCACATGACAATTATAAGTTATTTGTTTGGATTGAAAATTAACATATTAATAGAGAACGATCTGCTCTGGAATATTTTATGATAATGTAAGGGATTGATGAATAGCGATAGTGAATGTAGATTGTTATATATTAATGAGTGTATATATTATATCTATCTAGATTCTAGATTCTACATAGCTTGTTATTGTTTTATATGTAGATATGTAGATTATCTATATAACCTCTATTTATTATTTATTTACTTCTTGCCTTACTCGTTGCCTTCAATATTTGCTTATGTCAAGTCCCAGTGTTATGTGCTCAGTAGTACCTAATCTAGAAGTTAGTCCAATGAAGTTCAACTGAAAGGTGTTTCATTTTGTAAAAAAATTCTTGCTTGAGTAAATTTTATCCTAAGTATAAAAGGGATATATGATTTATATTATGTATAAAACAGGGTATGGCAATTCTTAACTGCTTTATATATGAAAAATTGTATTGCTGATTGATAAATGTGCTGCTTGTAAACAGTGTGCAGCTTATGTTGTTAAGTTGTGTTTGTGATACACTGTTGTAAGGCACAGATGTGCTTGTCCTCTGGATATGTAATTGCTGAAAAGTACATCTGTTTTGAGTAAATTATCACAAAAATAGGGTTTTGCAATGCTGAAACAAGTCTAACATATTATGGATCAGAGCAAGTAGCTTTTTTTTTCTATAAATACCGGTAATATAATATTATGAATAGATACTTATATTATTTTCATAAACTTTCAATATTTCAATGTGGTTTTACAGTCATCAGGAATGTATAACATATATATAATAATATATACAGATGACTGTGAGAGTCACATTGAAAAGTCGAAAATTTATGAAAAATTATTTCTACAAAAAAAAATTGCTTGATTTATGTATAACTTGTGCTCCTAGGTCCTATGGCATTGATGGAAAAAATGTTTATCTACAATCATGAAAGCAGCATTATTGAATAAGAGTCAATATTTATTGCTTTAATTAACCTATATAATATTTGTATGTTTATGTTTTTTTAATGTTGTAATGCTAGTGTGCCAAATAACAATTGCTATAATATTTCTTAATTTATTTTCTGTAACTAAAATATTTAATAACTTTTAAATCATGTCACGTCATCGATTTTGGAACTTTCATGCTGGTTTGAGACTTTATCTGGCTTGGGATGGTACATAATTTTTGTAGAATGTTTACTTGCATGGCTGATTTCTGTAAAAGAGGATTTAGGATCTATTTTTTTTAAATTAATCATGTATTCCCCACCAACAATTTACAGGGTTTGGTTCCATATTTTCGCTGAATACAAAATAAAATTATGTTTGATTTTGGTTGGTCTTTCAAATTTCTATAATACACATGTAATGGGATAATTTATTGAATTACTAAATTTTTAGTTAAAATTTTTATTTTGTGTTGATTTCTTTCTATAATTTCGATGTTCTATATGCTTTTATGTTAAATGTATGTAATAATAAACATGTGCAAGATTTATTGGGTTTTTTGTGATCTATCTTTGTTGAGTAGATGAAGCATTCCATGGTACTCTCTCGATTCACAACGTTGATTCATTCCAGATTTATCAGTTTCTTTGGTCTTTCCTGAGTAGATGACATTCGCGCCAGGGATGAACTGTGACCTGTAGTATGTATATGAAACAGTCCTTTAATACCTGAACCACCATGGTTAATTCAAAGAGATGCAAAAAGCATTTTTCTACTCCACAAAATATGGTGTGATCTGATTTTGATCAGAAGTTCGTCTATCGATTTACGACCAAAGTTTCGGAACCCCATATTGAATTCGAAATATGCAGAAGGTCACAAATTTATGCCTATAGACCCCAAAACACTACCCACTCTCGTACCCTTTATGTTCCACGCACAAGATCTTGGAAGAATTTTTGCATTTTAACATGTTCAAGAGAAATAACTCCTCGTGGAATTACCAGATATCAAATTTCAGATATGTTGACAGTCCTTTCCATAAATCTCAACTAATCTCACTGACCCATGTGCTCATACACGTGTAAATAAAGCGGATAATTAGAGTCTGATTAAGACTAGGTAATTAATGAAGTGTTAAACTAAAATTATAGTTCTTAATTACAACCATAATTTATTGCAACTTTTACTAATACTATGTTACTCGTTTAAAAAGGTGTAGTGAAATATCTAAACCTTGCTTGGTTTGAATTACATCTAAGTCACACCTCTCTGCCGTCGCTTTACTGTAAATATGTAAACTTTCTTATTTTGTAATTGTCTATGTACTTTGTATAAGGCAATAAAATGATAAACAGCATTACTTGCATAGATGCATAGTTATTATGGAAAATCTTACCTGAAATCGTTTTAAACAATTTCGTTTTGGAATAAAAAAAATAGAGTATAATCATTCACAATACCAAAAATGGCGTTTCACATTTTCTAAATAAAATATAAAATAGTGATTACTATAGTTTTGAGAAATTCAAATCTAAATATACTCGTTAAATTTTAATTTACTTAAAACTGACAAATTTGCCTTTGATCTCCCCGAAAGTCGCTATTCATTGGATTAAAGACCGTTATTCATTTAAAGATAACAGTTCTAGTCATCAACCAATATGGTTCTAGCCGCAAGCGTTAATTTCCTAAAAGGTTATTTATAAATATTGTTACCGTGAAAATTGGGAAATAAAGTAAATTAATATATAATTAAATATCTTAATTAATGAGGGTTTATCCACCTGATTTACCACACACCTGATGCCACTCCCAGTAATAACATTGGTAGTTCAATACTTCTTAACGAAACAAGGCTTTAACCAAGATGGCATATTTTTATACGCCCACATTCTAATGTGGACATTATATTGCCGTCACCACTGTCCGTCCGTCCGATCGGTGGTCTATTCGTCCACAATTGGCTTATGAACGCGATAAATGCCGCAGATTCCGTCTTCTTTTAATGAAATTTGGTGTGTATTCAAAAGATTTTATTCGGGATTGATTCGTCACATATTGGCAGAGTTACAGCCCTAATATCTTGCTTTGCAACCGCTTGTTCGCTATTACGTCTAGTATGCAAATTTTTCCCAAATTGTATTTGTTAGAAACGAATGAAATATTTCCCAATACTCAGAGTCTTCCTATCAGTTAACTTAACACTCCATTTTTTCCTATGACAGACAACGTAGTAAATACATTCTCATGATATGCACATCCTATTTATGGTGCTACTCTTTATAAGACTTTTCAGTTATCAGCATAGTGGTCTATATAATTTGCATTTTAATCTAGAGTAATTAAAATCAAAATTAATCAGACAAATTTTATAATTCTTAATTCAAGTATAACAATTAATTAAATTACAATTTTCTCCATATTCTTTTTTAATTTGTTAAGTGTAAGAAAATTCTGAAATTTATTCACGTGAATTAAATTAATTAAATTTGAAGTAGATTTATCTCCCTTCGTTATTCTGATATTAAAGGGAATTAATCAGACAGAAGAGGTTGGAACTAAGGAGGTTTACCGTTATTAGAAATCTTTCTTTTAATGAACTATTTGAGCTTCGGTACCGTGATTTCTTTTGCACCTGCTTGACTTCCTGTTAAATTGTGGTAATTTATTGCCATCGTTTACGAATGTACTGGGGGCCGCGGTGGTAAGCGATATAAATACGTACTCGCTAATATGAAGGCTTAGGATTCAATCACGGCATAGGTTGAGATATGTCATCGGAATATTCAGCCCGATTACCCGCTGTCATTGATGCAGGTTGTAGGGACTGACATTGGAAAAGACTCTAGTCGTTCAGACGGAACATGAAACCGAGATCCCCGTAAACGGCGAAGATCCCTCGACAGTAGGGTAATATTTTTTCTGGGAAATTTACCCTCGTCGCAAAATGAATGGCCTTGTCCGACTTCATTGGCTCAAAAAGTTGGACGTTCAACTACATTTTACCAACTAAAAACTTAGAAAACCTCTATACAATCCCTTTAACAGTTATTCATGTTGGATTATACAGTAATTTTAAATCTGTTTAAAAAACGAAGATCTTATTTTCGAGCCAGAAATCCACTTGTAAAGTGTTTAAATCTCATTTAACTTTCTAACCACACTGATAAATAGGTCTAGTATTACCTACAAATTACTTCATCCTCTAATTAGACACCTAGATCATTATAAAGTATATATTTTGTAAGGGGCGGATAATCCCCTCACCCTTCTCATTAACACCACCCCATTATTATCTCCCTTTACTTTAACCTGATGCCTTCTTTAATATACCTACTCATTATTCGCATCATTACGTCACTGAGTGGATGATGACATCATCTGTCGGCTAGATGTGAACGGGATGTGAATAATGCGGTGCAGCATCATGGTGGTCGGTGAAGCGGACAATAATCACGAGTGGGCCGGCTACTACCTGAATTTTATTTGTTATCAAGCCATAAATACAGACGGACCTGTCCTTTTTGATGAGTGTACAATGATCTGATGACCGTTCAGCCAGAAAATTGTGATTGACCGCTTCATTGTTCTTGTGAAATGCGCCTTCGGCAGTTTGCTCTCCCATGTCCGTCAAAAACTGGTCATCTTTTTCAACTGGTTATTCTGCACTTGATACCAGGCATTGCACGTGCATTTGCTATATAGCATGTCAACTGTCAAGTTATGAATGGCACGCGTACCTTTTGGAAATATGATCAGCACTGAAAACATGTCCAATTAGAAAGGCAAACTGTCAAATGTAAAGTTTCTATGATAATGGATAATAGAACGTTAACACCAAAATGAACGTCTGTCCTTCCAGAGATTTTTTAGTAGCAACTTTTCTAAGTGAATCTGACATATGGTCCATTGGGATGAAAATTGTCGATTTATTTCACGTGCAGTAGCATCCGAATACAACAGATGCTGATGGTTAAACAAGAAGTGACTTTTGGTCCAGTGTTTATTGTGTTGTCGTCTGCGTCGATTATCGTCTGGACCATTACCTATTGTTACCTGGTGATTGAAAGCAGCAGGGTGGAGGAGGAAATTAACGTGTATATTCTTTAACAGGTCGACCTGGCTGATTTCAACATCTTGTTCTATTTCACACAGCAGATTGCAGTCTTATCAACTCAAGTCTGTATAAATTAGATCCTAGTTAGACTGTTACTGAACAATGTTTCCTTTTGATTGGGTCGTAATTGCTGGTAGCACTTCATTACGTCTTCTTTTAACGTCTTGGCCCTTTTCTGTCCATATTAATTAAGAAAGGTTATATACTGCAATTACAACCACAAAGCAATAAAGTGTCTGAAATGTCCTTTGATGATTCAATTTTTGAATTTTAGCCTTTATTTGCCCTTAATGTTTCTTACTACTATCCTAAAGGATGGGTATTAAGATACAGAAATGTCTGTTTTTTACTGAAATAAAATCTTCTGATTATATTCCAACGGTACGATCGATTATTCACATCTAACCATTATCATGTAACGTTGTTTAAGGAACATGGATTATACCAAACTTTGTCCTTGAGCATTCTAGATGTCGCATGTCGTTTTCTGGTGTTGCTGAGCTTGTCATCCGTGATCTGATGAAAAGTATTCTGTGGTTAGAGAAATCAATGATAAACAATGAATATCCCGGCGGTCCTCACATTTGTCCCCAGTCGACTTTATTCAAATTAACTGGTTTCAACTAAATATTGTCATGAATTACTAATATATGCATAATAAATTTGGCAATAAATGACCACAGTGGCCTTGGTTAATTCATATACACTGAGCAAAACTCAAGAAGCTGTAGAACCTACGTTAGTGATATCACTATTGAAGATGGAGAAATTTGTAACTATTTCCAGAAAACATTCACAGTTAGTCGAGAATGAAAGTAAAGAGAGAAGAAAATAGCGAACTAAACAACGACATAGTGTCAATCTGAACCACTTTGACTTTGTTGTGGAAACTTAGGCTTTTCCCTCCTCCATTTATCACGTTCAACTTTCGTTTTTTCCATGGTGGAAGTCAAGTTCGAAATATCACAAGGCAACCTATGAACACGTTTAACGGTAGTTGTTCTTTATTTCTTTCCTTATTAGACTTGATTATTACCTTTTGTCCTAGGTGACAGTTTTAATACAACAACATTCAAACAATCTGATCTCTGAATATTGTCTTTCTATTGTCTTTTACCTGGCGGCATCTTCAAACTATTCTCATCGTCTTCATTCATCTTTGAATTAAAGAAAACCATGCTTAATCCAGGTGAGTGAATTTATCGATTTTTTTCTTTGATTCATTTGGTTTAATTCTGGTAGTTTTTCAATAAGTTATTTACGGATGTACACAAAACAGAAATGCTATAAATAGAAATGTGCGTGGAAATATATATAGACTTGTGACCCAAGCTAATTTGACTAATCGAGAAAAATCAAATAGAGATCCGCATCCGGACTATTAAAATATGTTAGCACAATTTGACAGCTTTCAGAGAATTCTGTAACTTTTATGGTATAGCCTACCTTTTCGCTATCTATTCCAAAATAAGATACATAGCAAAAATTTGTTTGTAAACTTCCTTTTGGATTTCATTCTAAAAATTAAATTCAGCCAATATTAACTCGCTGAAATCTGGCGTCCAGACTTTTCATAGAAATGATTATGAAAATCTGTCAATGATAATGAAGCGTTTTTACAGGAACAATAAATATTCTATCAAGATTTACGACATTTTATGTCAAAATTGGATAATTTCAGCCATTGTTGGTAGCTAGTTAAACTTCTAATCCCAGCAAATTATCATTTTATATTGAGGGATTAACCAGTTCTGACGACGTTGGCCACTAGAGATAAACCGTCGATGTAACAATAATAATTATTATAACAATTTTCTAGGTATTTATCACACGGCAATTAATCACACTAGTTCTAATGCTCACCTGTTAATGGCACCAAATCTAGCACGTGTACTTATTATATTCCTAGCTCTAACACGTGACATTATCACGTGTCGAGTGAACGCGTTACGTCATCAATTGAATAATAAAGAATCATTAATTAACAAATATTAATTAAATGATCAAAAATTAATCAAATGTACGATTGTCACCTGTAATAGTTTTATCATATTCTTCTCAGGTAACAAACAATTTTCTAGCAATTAACACAGAATTTGTCGAAGAACTTGATCAATGATCAGTACTATTTAAATAAGGTCTTTCTTCTCAGAGTAAAATACGTGGAATACGGTATTCCATTCTTCTATATATACCAATTACATCCTTAAAACCGAAAACCAGGTTAAAATTACTGTTGCAATGTCATAAAATGTTCAAGATTCCAAATTTTAACTCTTACTATGTTTTATATGTCAGGAGAATGTGGTTGTCAGTATCGTTATCAGCAGATCTAAGGTATTAAAACCATCTTTTGATTTAGCTTCTATATGTAGTCTGTATTGCTCTAGCATATTTTAAATTTTTTACTCTCATGGAGGTTCTATACGACGACAAATCCGTTGATATTTTAACCGGAAGTGTTCATACGAGAAACTAGATTGGAGCAGCTTATGAAATTGCTGTGTTGTGTAATCTGATGGAAATAATTGATAAATTTATTGCAAATGGTTACGTAAACACACTGGTTGTACTAATTTGCATACTGTAAAATGTAGATATTAAATTGTATCTTCTGGAAACTTATACATCACTGGTATATATTTAAACTATATACACTATACAAGTATATATAAAAACTATAACCAAATAAGACCAAAATAACAATAATATTATTTACTTATATATCTACTATACTTGTTAAAATAAATCATAAATAAATATATCAACACATTTCTTTATATTCATCAATTTATTTACATCTATATAAAGATTTACAAAAATGTTTAGAAAACAGAAAAGCCTTTGAAGTCGGCTGTGTCAACAAATTTGATAACATCGAAGGCGCTCTTACAAGACTCGTATACAAATGTATATATTTGAGTAGATCCTATTTTTGTTTGTTACCAAATTTTGACCCTATTTTAACCTCGCTTGTTGAAAATGGCGAAGAAAAAATTCCCGCTACGGCGCTCGCCGTAACAGTGTAGTAAAAATTCTATTTTAACCCCAAACTGAATATTGCTTCAACATTCGTCACATAACAAACGTTCCAGAGACATGTACGAAACTATGTTCCAAGCGGCGTTACTTTAGTGATAATCGAACGTGACCAATTACCGATTAACGGAACCATTCTCGATCGCCAAGTCTCAAAACATAATTACTAAACGTTTTCAAATTTAGTCTTGATATTCGAGTTTTCTATGTCCCTAAATAATATTACATATTTCAAAAATTTGTCGTCAAACATTTTAACTAAGAATTTTGCCCTGGCATTCTAGTGTGAAATTTATTTAAAGTTAACAGCTTTTGGACTTAATGTTACTTATTCATATTCAAGAACAAGATCGAATTTAATAACAATCGAACAAAAGTAATAGACAGTGGATAATTGCATATAATTTATAGTGCAAGTTTGTGTTAAGTTTTAGAAGTTCTATCAGTTGGAGAGAAATTGTGTCCCCTTATTTGGAATCACACTGGGAATTTTATTATTCCATTCTATACCTAACTTATATCAAGGTAAGAAATTTACTTTTTTGTCTAATGGATGTTGATTTTTATGATCATGATAGCTTTAATCATTGGAATCTACTAAATCTTAAGGGAATTGTTTACAACTCCTTTACAGGCTTTATATTGTTTTATTCTGGTCTGCATCTTACAGAACTTACCGGTAACAACAAATAGCAGATTGTAAATCCTTGTTTTCTTGTATCGATTAGAATTTAAGAGAAAGACACCATATTTTTCCAAAAATTGTTCGTGATATAAGCCCTGCAATAGACTGTTGGAACTTCGCTGGACACCTACACTGTTAAAATTCTAAACAGACTTTACACCAAAATAGATGGAAACTAAGTTGCCTCCAAATAAAGTGTCCGTTTCTCTTAAGTCCATTATGACACATGATGAACAGTTATTGAAGAATTCAAGTGCGTTTCAGTTTGAAATAGTAAACAACAACATAATTGCTGCCACTAATATCAAAAACACGAAAACATGTGTTTTACCAGTCTCGTGCTATATCAAAATAAATTCAGGTCAAACCTTAATTTCTTAATGAGAATTTAAGTCCTGAGACACGATCATATACAGAAAAATGTAATTACCAATGCTTAGATTTCTACAGAGCTTTAAACTCTCTTAAAATAAAAATTGCACGATTTGAAAAAAAATATAAAATTGAAAAATTTAATCATATTTAAGGACAATGGACTCTTTTTTAAGCGCACGATTTTATTCGGATTAATTAAATTTTAAGTTGAAAAATATTGCTCTTGGTTTAAATTGGAATGGAGTAAACAGACTGTGGAGTTATACACGATGGTTTGTATTTTGTCAGCTAAAAATCGGTAGTAAATTACAAAGCAATATATTAAATTGGTGAACATTATTAGATGTTTCTAGGGCCTGTAGCGTTTAAAACTTTACTTTACATTTGACGACCGAGACCCCGAGACCACAATTTGTCCTGCGTTTGAAAGTCTGTTTGGCCACGAAAATTTTTTTAAGGATTCTCGTGAATGCTTTTTTTTCTTTTCCGTCATTAGTTGAAATGAATAACAAGCCTTGTCTCTGTATGGCACCAAGTTTTTCAAAAGAGTTACCCTGATCTATTGCTACCAGAGTAATTCTGGCAACTTCTTTTGGCCTTTAGAATACATAAACTATGTTAGGTTCAAAAGTTATTATAGTCAAATGATAAACTTTCGCGAGCATTCTTGATTGACAGATTTATTTAATCGCATATTATCTCCGTATTGGATGATCAAATGATAATTCTATACACCAAAGCACGCATGATCTGGGTTAGCAAATGACAGATTCTACAAGAACCTAAGTTGTTGTCCTTAAGCATTACTAATGTTCCTCTCTCTTCAGAATTAGGAACAGTTCATGATCTGCTCAGAGCAGTAATTAATGGTATGAAGAGGTGGTGATGAACACCGCCCTGTTACGTTATCAAACACCTTACTGAACACTTGTTCTGAATAGTTAATTGGCGGTGTGGGTTAAATACCCAAATCTTCAACCTATTAAATTTATAACCATCTCATTCAGTGTGCGATATCTCCGCCTTGTTGAGCACAGACAAAAGATGGCTCTTTCTTCTTCATCTGTATAGAGAACCGTCGAATATGATCACAGCGATCACTAAACGTTCGATCCTCCTTCTATCTCTCTCCTGCTGTGATAAAACGTACCGCCAATAATGTTCCCGACTCCCTCAGGGTCTGAGAGACATCGTGGGTACGGTAGGACGTAAGTCACACGTGTTGTATGTCTATTTGAAACTTAAAGAATGATGACTTATGATGAAGATATTTCAAAGACCTATCTCATCATCTTTACAATAAATTACAAAAGAAGTTTACCCTCAGTAACAATAGATTTCCCCCAAGGAATGTAGGTATTGGAACAATTAAAAGTTTTGAGGTGTGTAAGAAACCAGATTGTTCTCTAGTTGGTGTGTTATTGTGAAGACGAAACCACCATCAACACGTGTAGCCCTACCTTTGTCCTTGTGTAAAAAAGGAACTTGTCGAGAAGGTTGAAGGGCTCTTCAGATCTAACGCCCGCCTCTTATAACTCACCATCTTGTAAATAGTGAATAGTCAACCTGTTTTCAAGTGTGTGTATATTTTATTATAAATTTGTTAAGTTCTCTTAAATTGATATAATTACAATCTACCTCTGTACTAATATCATAAATGATGAGTGACTATATTGAATA
>NW_008709945.1:1091541-1101644 GCF_000327385.1 Lottia gigantea | reverse complement strand
GACGATACATCGTTATCCTTTGTTCCCCTGTGATGGTCGTGTGTTACAGCACAGAACAATTTTCCCATCCATCATTAGTAATCACAAGCGTTCGAACAGCTTTATCAGACTTCGTACTCCATGTACATTGCGACCAACATTGTACCTGTTTCATTGTAAATATCAGCGGAATTTAGATAGAAACGTTGTATTGACACTATTTGTTACGACTAATTACTGCAAAATTGAGGAAAAGTGGGGATCACAAAAAAAATCAATTTTGATGGACTCCTTTATTTTTTTGAAACAAAATCTTCAGCAGAGGAATTTTCAGCAAAAAATGCCATCGTGTCCAAACCACACCCCCATTCGTCATACTTCCTCAAGAGTATGTCAAAACCCGTATTAGGGATACGATGACTGAGTGCTGTCACATAAGCAGTGATAGATTTAGATCCTCTTGTAGTCAATTGCAGATAATCGGATTGAAATCTGGATCTGTAAATAACCAAGGCCAAGCGTTAAGAAGATAACCCATTGTAATCTCAACGATAATCCCTAAAAAATCCGTAACAAGGTCTCACTTTTTATATTTTCATTCATTTGCATTCAGCCACACTTTGTTTACAGCTATTGTTTACTTTTACATTAACGCACTAACTCGGTTTGTTGACATCACACTTTTAGTTCTCTCCACATTATTTCGGGACGGTTAAGGAGATATTTGTGAACCAGAAGTAAAAATATGTACGTAGCCTTGTAGTTGTATCAAGAAACACCTATCAGAGGCTGTTAGTACTGCTTGTTGGTAAAACTTTCATTGGTGTATCCACTGTGGAACCTGGCGGTATGAACCAGCGGGTTATTCTCTGTTTAGAGAAATTTTTTGAACAAAAGTAAATATTGGTTTAAAAAGTAGACCACTAACACACCTCCCCTCCCCCCTTTTCAAAAATCCGAAAAATTTCTACGAAACTATCAAAATGGTTAGTTCCGACGCATCAGCTAAATTTCGTGCATTGGTAATATTAGCGCTTACTATCCAGGATTGGTGTTGTACATTCGAATACTATTAGTAGCAAAACCACCCACCCTACTGATTGAAAATAGCAACATTGATTATAATGCACTAGACAGATATGAACTGTTTATGTCATATTAACTTGGTGTATATCAAAGTTTACATCATGAGATGTAATTATTAGAACAGTATATTGATACAGTATCATATATCACTACGTCATATTACAGCGTACGGTAACAGGATCCTGTGGTTAGAGTACAGACCCGACGCCATCCTGTCTGTCCCTGGGGTAGCCTTGAAATTGGGGCATTGTTAGCACCCCTCTTACCCACACATCGCTTAATGATGCCTTGCTTACGCACGTGATGTTTCTTGACGCCTGCATAGATGTGCCGAACTACTACACAATCAGAGGGTCTGTGGGCGGAGCAGATAGAATGATTGTAAACATGCGAGCATGCTGTTTGAAAAGAAGACTAAAAATGTCACAGAATTGAAGTCTTTTATCGCGCATGATGTGTGAAAGTATTTAAACTGGGATCTGACTTGTTGAGAGAACGGCGAACAATTTGTAACCAAACAACTAGAAGGATCTACATTATCAATCACGAACAGTCACGCCCCCCTATAAACTTTCTTTAGTTCTCTTTAACCCGTGGTTGGGAAACAAACTTCGACAATTTTTCAAAATACAACACTGAAAATTCAAGTAATGAAATCGTTTTTTAAATCAAGGGACTTTAAAGAGCTTTTTTGACACTTATACACGATTACTACAAATGGGAAATTAGCTAGCGCATATGCTGAACTAGTGAATAACTTGGGGTAACGTGTATTCACTTCGGTATGCTTCTACCATCAGGATGTACCTTCGGCCAGAATGTTCTCTATTGAAATCAATGCGGCTTCATTTTATACAGCATATTGTCCTTAAAAGGGATGTGTTTGAAATTCTAAATTAATGTCTTTCGCGATAATAGATACCAAAGTTCTTAATCCCCGAGACCTCATTTTGCCTATAAGAGTAACTAAAAGTATATTGACTAATGGCATGGCAGAAGTTAATCTTTTACAGTAGATTTCAGGTCTCTGAAGGGATTACAGGACACGGAAAGACTGGAATGAAAGAGGACTTGTGGCGGAATAAATAAGGAATGGAGATTGCCAGAAAGCTATAAATCTCGCTAATCTTCACACAACTAATTAGAAGTGCACAGCTCACGACGCGTGCAAGAAATAGAGAAATTACTTCTAGGATATCTCCGAGGTTAAAATGGCGATATCGGGTCGTGTGAGATGATCCCCAGATTGCCATAAGTGAGAATTAATGACTGTCGCAAAAAGATAGTCGATTGGAGTATAAATTGCTTGCAATATAATATGAATGTAGATGATATCGCCATTACCGGTAAAATTAACGATACTACGACCCTCTTGCCATAGAGTGTTAACGGAAGATAAGGTCCAAATGGAAGCCAAATTGAAATGGCTCCAACATTTTACTATTGTCAAACGCGTGCTTTCGCTTTAATCAAGTCATGGAAAATTCAGCTCTCCTGTATGTGAGGAAATAAAAGTGAGATATATGACGTAGCTTGTCACAGGCTGGAAGTGTCTTTTTCGCAATCTGCTTCAAATATCAAATAATTTATTCAGACTCACGTCTCATACCATTTCCCGCCTTTTTTCACCATTATGTTACAGACCTCTTCAATTTATCTCTCGTCTGTTGACATATATAGAAAATTATTCATCCCATTTTACGTCTGTTAAGAACTTTTAGTTATGACATACACTTGTAAAGGTCAATTTTATCAGAAATTGAAGTTTATCTATAATTTGGAACATTATGAAACTAAAATTGAAAAATAGACATTCCGATTCTTGTTTCCCCTTTTTAACCCATGCTTGTGCTTTTGCTGTTTTGTTAGTGTAGCTTTCGAAGGAAGGATTTTGCTTCAAGTTTTAACCATCCAATGCTTACAGACACATCAGAATGCAAGGCTCGGAAAATAGATTATACAATTTATATTTCTGACTAGAAGAATAGAAAAGCACGTTATGTGTCCATGTTAAAATGAAAAAAAATCGTATCAACATGCCTTCTCGATTATGTTCTAAATGAAGAAAAACACACGGGAAATCGATCTCCTTGAGGTGTTTTGGACAATTTCATTTTTCCTGATAAAATGTGCAAACTGTGTTGACTTTTTCTTTATATTTTTAATAATATGGTATATGATGCCCTTGTATATATCAAATGTAATCAGAATTGTTAATTGATATGCCCCACACCCTCCAAGGCGTCCAGGTATCTTCCATACCGACAACGTTATTTGAGATCGTCGGCGACAAAAAAATTGTAGGGACTTTCATGATAGGGCTTTATGTTAATATTGACAATGCTATCTAATGCTATTTAGCAATTTTTCACACGTATGTTAAGAATGGCATAACACAATATGTATATTTGTACGGTATGTAGATTTAGAGACACGAGAGTAGGGGATGAATTGTCGCCTAGTCTACAGAGACTCGACAGTTACCATCATTCTTGTTGACAATGACGATGGTGAGTGTGTAGGGCGCTGAATAACTCGGACGCACGTGAGGAAACAATGCGATAATGGGTGTAAAGGGATCAATCGTGATCGAATGTCAGGCTTAGTAAAGAAATCATCATTGGACCTATTAATATTACCAAGATTGTATATCAGTTGGTTGAAGTCTATTTTACCGCTAGGCTATCTCTATGTTTATTTACTTGTCTCGAACCTTTCCTTCAAACGACTCTAACGTCACGTCATTTTGATAGAATATATTCTTTTGATTAAAAAGCATCGTTCTCACCAGGCAAACTTTTACATTCTTGTATTTTAAACTCTGTGTAATGAAATGGCTTTCCAAAATTAACGGCAAATTCTTCTTTATCAAATGTAAGTTTTGTTTCTTCAATTCTATTCGCAGATTTGGAATTTTTTTGGGGGGTGGAGGGGGGGGCTGGAATAGAGAAGAATAGTAGATAGACAATCACATGATATCTGCTATGTAGCCTACCATTTTAAATTTTTCCATTATAGAATACATGAAAACTATTTTTCAAAGGCTTTCAGTTATCCAAAAAAAATTTCATGGCATTAAATTTCCCAATGCGTCTACTCGGGGGCTCTTGAATTTAGGAAGTCGACGACATTCAAATCGTTGTCTCAAGTTAAGTATCCTATACATTATTCATCTACTTCAAATAACTTATCTTCTCACGAGATCTCATGAGATTTCAATTGTCAGTAACGTTTGAACAGAAGACAACGAGTCGAGGGAATGCCTGTAATTTTTTAAAACTGTTACCTATACTCGGTGCTAGTTTTTTTTCTAGGAAATATTCGACATTTTCAAGAACAAGATTTTAAGTCCGGTAATTAAAATGAAGACGTCATCCCCTCCCATTTTCTTCATCTCATCCCTTTGCTTGTACAAGGATTTTTTATGCCTTCAAACATATGAAAAAGATTAACAAATATACACCATCACCATCACCAAAGTGATGGACATATATTCAAAATGGAGGCGTTGAAAATTCAAATGTTACTAGTAGACTCTGTAATTTGTAGAGTTAAAATTCCGACAGAGTGAAGCTATAAATCACCTGTAGAGTCAAGAAATAAATTATGATTGAAAAGAGTTGAAGTATTATTTATTTGTACTCAATAATATAACAATAATATTATCATTTTGATAGACTCTATCTCTCTCGTATTTCTATTGATATTGAGATCAAGAGAGGATTAACCCTTTATATACCATATTTCATACATCAGGCTCTATCGTCTCCATGGTGACACTAGACGCTGAAAAATATTCAGACTTGTTTCCATTATACTAGTGTCATCTTTTAACACTCAATAGATACATTAGCTGTAAGAAAAAGACGAAAAAATGCATTGATATGATGATAGCACAAACCGGAAATGACTTTGGGTTTTGTTGAACTCTTTTGTGTTGAAGTTAAAAAAAAAGTTATGTTCAGGTGCGATGCTATTGACATCTCGCCCATATTCCAAGTGCATTTTAATGCCATAAAATTTACATTTGTATACTGTTTATAAGATACTCGTGAGTTTAAGGTCATGTTTGTTGGTTTTTGTGATCAGGATGAAAAATTGATTTTATTTTAAATAGGGGAAACACCTTTCCAGATGTCATCAATCTAGTATAAAATGTATTCATGTGAATCCCATGAAAATATAATAACACACCCTGAATATAATTTTTGAACTGGAAAAGCCACACTTAATATGCATCAATTGACAAACTTTCATTTGAATTTGCTGCATTTATAATTCAGGGGGTTTTGACAAAAATAATTAATATGCGCTTCAGAATGCAATCGTTTTTACATAACAAAGGCCATACCACAAAGTGCACCTTTGTTAAACTTTTGTTAAAATTTTGTAAGCTCTTACACAGAATATACGCATCGCTATCGAGATAGGGTATGCTCATCCTTCCGGACAATCTGATGACCATCTGCGCCTTGGTTTCTAAGCTCGGCGTGTCCTTCAGAGAGTCCACATTACTGATATTGTTTATGTTATACATTTATTACTGAACAATTTCAGCTGTGTGCACTCTCCAGTATTGTTGAAAAGTTGACCATCTCAACCACAGAGTAACATATTTGCTTGGACGAAAATATACCATCACAACAATCGGTTTTAAATATGCTATTCTCCATTCGAAACGTAC
Organism: Lottia gigantea; assembly: GCF_000327385.1. NCBI lineage: Eukaryota > Metazoa > Mollusca > Gastropoda > Lottiidae > Lottia > Lottia gigantea. The sequence goes on along the minus strand of NW_008709945.1, from coordinate 1,095,895 downwards.
TTGATATTCGAGTAAATTAACATATTTTCAACAACTTGTTTTCTTTGATCCTAAATCCAGATTATCCCAGGTCTGGTCATTTTTATATCATTAGAGTCTAGGATTCTATAGTACTTATCATCAAGATACTGTCTAGAGTTAAAAGCACCGTTATGTTAGATGATTTTTCTAGGGCTTTTGATATTATCAGTTATGGCACTATTTGATATACATATAGAAAATGGAGATAATTTGTGTTTATTACAAACTTTTGATGATATTGACTAATTACAGAAATTTTCTTTTTAGAATGAAACGAAATTACAAAATTTCATTTGTTTTAAAATGGATTGATTAATTTTTTTTGCAAGCCCAACAATGATAGTACAAAATGTCATTTAAAGTAAAGTATTGCAAATATTCCTATAAGAACTATCATGAAAACTACAGAAAACTGACAATTCTGTAAAGCCAGTAACTGAAATATTTTGATAAGGAGACTGTATTTTAACATGAACATATGTGAAATTTTGAAAGTTGAGCGTCGACCTACTTGAAATATTTGTGTAACGTGTTGACTAAGTCAATAATATAATCAATGTCGATTTTAGAATAGTTAATGACAGTTAATGATAATCATTATTAGTTTAAGGATTGGGAGTTACTCGAATGCGCAGATCGAGGCATCAGTATTATATAAAAAGTTTAAAATGACCAAAAATATACATGTACTGGGGAATGTAAAAGCAAACTTAAAGGCTCGGTGACACGTGAAGCTTTTACATACATGTGTACACAATGCATGACGTCTGTGGTTCCTGAAATTCTACAGAAGTTGGACTAGATTATGTTCACTGAAGTAAAAACCATTGGACCTGGATACAAAATTTTAAAGTAACGTCTTGGTCGATAACTTCTAGAGTTTCAGGAACCCAAGACCTCGGATATGGAATCAGAATGGTGCAATTAGAAGTTCTAAGTGTCCCCGATACAAGTGAAAAATCAGAAAAATTCCTTACAAATTCCTTTGTCAATGTATTAAATTTTCAATATTGATTAAAATTCCAGTATTTAGAATTGGCATATATTTCTGATCCAATCTGATAAAATGATAATGCAGTCTATTGTGTGATTTAAAATGAAAATAATCTAAAGATTTTGTCTTCCTATATTTAGCACATTCGTTCTATTTTCTATTTTTTTTTAATATTATAAATTTCATGTAATCCGACAGACAAGAAAACTGAATATTTCCATGTCGCTGTATTATTGGGTATAAAATGAGAACTAACTGTTTAATGAAGTAGATCTATTTATTAATATTGATATTTAGTGAGGGATTAGAACGGATTATCTCTATAAGGTGTCTTATAGTACCTTGGTATGTTGTAATCCTACTAGAGTTAATCCAGGTATTTTGTCAACAGCCCCTTGTCCTTTTCTACTACTCTATTATTTGCTAATATCGAGGATTTGTCAACGATATTGGCTTCTGATCAAAATACTCTTAAAGATTAGCTTTCAGTTGAATATTGGTTCAGACTTGCCTCTATACTTTCATGGAAATTTCCTTCTCAAATTACTTGATATTCGCGTTTTCACATTATTCTTTTGGTTATTTTATGGACTTGAAGATATATGAAATATACGAATCTGAAGTTAGCTTTAGACTGATATTAGACCATTTTAACATATTAACCTTAACATTCGTGAACATTGCTTTAAACCTGTGCCACTGTCTTCTGTTGGATAGTAACTTGTTACCTTTCAACCACCCTAGTCACCATATTCCTGGTACATGTACTATGTGGTATGATTCTTAACTTTGGAAAAGGATTAGCTTTCCACAGATTTTTAAAGAAAATAATGGCGCCATGGCATCAATTGTCCTGGAATAACAGGGCATTTTCAACATTCCCCTCCAAAACTCTTGAAAAGGCCAGAATCTAAACTATGGAAATCTAAAACTATTTGTGATAGTTCCTTTACAAATTCAGACAACAATCTTCAAAACATTTTTAATATCGATATTATGCCTAATTTTCTCCTTTCGTTGAAAACATTCGACATTAGTTACGTTTTTGAGTCAGTTACGTAGCAGTAATCGGGATTAGATTTGGTAATGTGGATTAGAATAGGAATTATAAGGTATGATTATGAGAGCGATTATGAATAATGATACAGGTGTATTAATGTAGCAGGGTGATTAAACACCACTGTTATACAATCATATTCATTTGTAGGTGTTACAAAAATAATAATTATCATACTATTATTAGGGCTTGCGTTCGTTTGTCCATACCTTTTTCTTGTTAGACATTAAATGCGATATAATTATGGCCATTCTATATATTTTTTAAATGCAACTGAACTATTTTGTTATACAATAGATTTAAACTAATATATATATACATGTAAAGTATTATACCTTTCAATTTATGACATGACATGGCATTCCACCCTATATTTAAATTAAACTGAAATATAACGGTCTTTCGCAATTACATAAAAATTATCTGCCATATTTTTTGAATAAATTTCTATAAATTTTTAAGGAGTAGGGCTCTTGGTTTAGGCTTTTCCTCATTCTAACAGTTAATTTTATTAATAGTTATTACACAACCACAATATATCTTTTTCAAAACCATGTATCGATGATAATTGTAAAATCTGTAACGTTGTTTGAGGAATTTTTATCTGATTGTAGAAACTACAACATCGCACTTAAAGTGTCTTTCTGACACGCGAGGTTCACTTAAATAACAACATTTTTAATTTGGATCCAAACTATCAAAATTGTTGTCAAAACTTTTAATTTGGAGACATGCGACATCAAAATGGAAGCATCTTTTAAGTAATTATTTCTATTTAATTGAACATCTTTAAAGATAAATACTCACTAAAAGCGATAAAAGATGAAATTTGGAGTATTTAACAATCAATAAATTAATATTTTAATTACAAACTACAATTTTGATCTTAAAATGGATTTTTCTTGAAATATAAGTATATACCAATTATTGGGAACTGATTACTGTTTTTAAAAGGTTTTTTTGTTCTGTATATAAATTTTTTGCCTATTTTAAATAAAAAACGACGTCGCTGTACTGTATTTCCATTATTAATTTAATAATGGTTGTTATTCTGAACTAGAAATGTTTCTGTAAGAATTAGCATCCTCTGAACTTTCGTAGCTGCATATTTAAAATTTGATATCACTAAGTCCTCAGAAATCTGACGTTATATTGTTCGATACGATAATATCGCACGATTTTTGTATAGTTTTTGAATTTTTCGGCGTCAAATATTCTCGTTATTCTTCTGAGGATATCTTACGTTTAGATATAAACAAACATTGGTCACTTTAAATAGAAGGGTACAAAAAGTATTAATTTCCTCAAATCTAAAAACAGATACCCCCCGCTGTGCCTTAACTTCCTTTACAATGATATACGGACATATCAATGTCAACAAAGGAGAAAGAAATAAACAATTTTTTGTCCTGTTTGATGACATAAAAATGACATTACATCACCACGAGATAACTTGTACCGATTGACTGACTGACTAACTGCACTCACTGTACATGGTAAAGGGTATATTAAACATTTTTATTTATTCCTTGCAAAAGAACACATTAAAAATGAAATGGTTATGATGGTATAAATATATTATTTTCCGTCGTTTTAGCCGTCTTTATCAATATTGGTAGCACTTTTCATACCATACATGCTAATGACCATTATAAAAGACTAAAAATTTATCTTTTGCCGCTACCAAACTACTATAAACTTGCACTATTTACTACTGTAAATTTACTATAAACTTGTACTATTTACTACTGTAAATTTACTATAAACTTGTACTATTTACTACTGTAAATTTACTATAAACTTGCACTATTTACTACTGTAAATTTACTATAAACTTGTACTATTTACTACTGTAAATTTACTATAAACTTGCACTATTTACTACTGTAAATTTACTATAAACTTGTACTATTTACTACTGTAAATTTACTATAAACTTGCACTATTTACTACTGTAAATTTACTATAAACTTGCACTATTTACTACTGTAAATTTACTATAAACTTGCACTATTTACTACTGTAAATTTACTATAAACTTGTACAATTTACTACTGTAAATTTACTATAAACTTGCACTATTTACTACTGTAAATTTACTATAAACTTGTACTATAAAGATAAGATTTTAGAGATAAATATTTTAACTACTTGACAAATTCCTGATAAAACTTTTTCAAAAAATTGTAACAGTTTCTAAAACGATCTCCCTTTTCATCTTGAAAATTATCTGATTTTATATTTTTATTTTTTTTTTTAGTTTTTGCGTTTACGACCATTTC
>NW_008709945.1:1023589-1091491 GCF_000327385.1 Lottia gigantea | reverse complement strand
GGACTTAGTGGAATTTGCTACAAGAAAGCACGGAAATATTTCTCTGTGTTTTTGTCAGTGTCCATGTACTTAGCAAGATGGATGTACTTCAAAAATATAAAATGATTTCTTAATCAGTCAAATGACAAGGATACAGTAGTTTGTCTCTATATTCAATTCAATTCGTTATTGCATCTAAAATATAAATAAGTAATCCAGATATGAATTAAGTGTTCCGAACCCTAATCCAAGATTAAATTCAAATTTTGATATATACAATAATCTGATAGGTTACTAACTCAAAATTAAAAAAAAAACAAGTGATTTAGCAATCAGATGACTGTACACTACATATTCTCTTTAGATACGATTGCCAAAATATGACCCTTAGACTCAGTTATATTTTGGAATGTTGTATACATGAGTGAATTGCCAGACATCTATTGACCAAGAGTAAACCTTTAACATTTTGTTTCGCATGAATAATGATTATAACTAATTGTATTAAATAGGATAGCCTGATATTTAGATATAAGACCTCATATCGACCTATTCTATACATTAAGTATTTGAAAAGTTATCATTGAAACATATCCTATCAGACATCATTAGACATTTTCTGCAGCTCTGTCACGGGCATTAACTCTCACAAAACATCGTCACGCTAGCAAATTATTTGCTCATTTCACTTACATAAGAGAATATTGAAAACTTTTGAAGAGTAATTAATATGAAATTATAGAATGAAAAGAAATGTTGGATAACATACTTTGAAAGGGTGTAAATAGAATTTTTTTTTAAAAATCTTTAGAAATTTTCCAATACCTTTATTCGTAATCAGTGTGTGAATAAGCATATCTATATATATTTTATATGATATTTTAATCGACTTTTTAACACTTGTGAAATAAGCTAATAGCGAGTGCTGTATTTTGCACTACATTATAAAGTTGTTAAATGACATTGTATGCGACGACTTCAAACATTGGCACGTCTAATCTTATCGCTTATTGTACCTTACCCAGAATGCTTCAGTGTCGCCCATCGTCTGCTTGGGAGTAATTATCACCGCCATGGTCCACAACCTATCTCTTTATCTTTCGTTTCTTGTTTGTAAATTTTCTTGGCAATGAAGAGCGAAAAATACCATGTCCATTATAGCACAAAAGGCAAGAAAAAATTTTGTAAACTTCACTGAACACTTTTCATATTTAAGAGGACTAGCCATTTCAAAAATGAATTGTATTTTCTATCATAAAAATCATGTCCTCTTTAACGGGATCCATGTGAAGATTTCTCGAGAGAAAATAAAAAAATATATTAACTACTGCCTTCAGGCTTTTTATAAAATATCCTTTTAAAGTCTCAGATGGTACCGTTAATGGCTATTTAAATTTCTCTGTTCAATGAAACTCAGGCTCAGATGATAGTCCGTTTGAAATATTAAAATGACAAAAGTTTTTGACAAAGCCTATTTGCAATAAAAATATAATTATTACCTAATCTCTCCATCACGAGAAAATAACAGATTCACGTCACTTTTAATTATAAAATAAGAAAAGAGGGTTAATGAAGGAAAGAAAATGATATGTTTACTTCAGAAATACGAGATCTCTTGGTGTACAGTAAAGCTACATCTCATTATTAGTTATGCTGCCTGCATTCACAGGAAATTATTGTGAAAACCGTAATGATATTTCAAATTTTAAACTTGACAACCCCACCCCTTACTGTATCATTTACTAAAAACAAAAGCATCTTGTAAGAATCTGTATTAAAAAGCCGGAATACCGGAAGTGGTATTTTAAACCGGAAGTCAGTTCCTTACTCAGTTTTGACTTGACAAACTAAGTTAAGCCACATCCCCTTTAAGCAAAACACAGTTTCTATATATTGCTTATCACAAAAATTGAAAAGACAATTTTTTCTTCTTTGAGTTCTGGTTTAACGAATTTGTTTAAAAATATAATGAATAACAATATTTATAGCCTACGCACGAGAACATGTCGAACTGAAAGGCTAACTCCATGGAGTTTTTACACCATAAACCAATAAAGCAACGCGTTTATCCATCAAGAATATGATATGCAGGTATCCACAGCAATGCCACTCCTGATTCACTATTCGTCGCAGACTTATGTCACAGATTCAAAAAATACCCTCCACATCAAAAAAGTCAGAAATGATGCCACATAAACACGGACTGAATTTATTATCCTGTATATGGAAAAATAATGCAACGACTTTTCCATAATGCTACGGCATTATCACAGACGACAAAATCCAGCTTTGGTACCTAATCACATGACAACCTAATGCCAATCTTATCGTTTACTGTTCCAAAGTTCCTGTTATTCCAAGTTTTACAAGTTTAAGACATGTTACTTTTATGTTCCAAGTTAAAATTGAAATGCGTTGTGTTTGAAATTGACTGTAGTTTTATAGTAGGATTGTAAGAGAATAGTCGTTTTATAAAGTATGCTCTTAATATTAAGTCTTATCCATGCTAAGAACGTCTGATCTTATTTAGTTTAATACGTTAAACAGTTTAGTTTGTATTTGGTTAGCAAAAATACCCATATTTACTTGCTTGGCACGCATAATTCGAGATGGTTTTCGCCCCCATAATAACCCGTTTAAATCGAACAACAGATTAGGGAATTAAATATTTTTGTTCGCAGAAACTCATCATTTTATTGTACTTCAATATGTATTAAACAAAGTCAAATTTGTTAAGGTCAGAGGTCAATATTAAGGCGTCTTTAAAATACACCAAAGTTATCGTGCGCAAGAATATTGAAGAACGTCCATACTTGAACAAGACGCTATGATTGGATAAGATAGAGTTAAGAGGTGGAGCCTAACTTGTTTATCAGTCTAACAAGAGTATGATACGGTAGGAATTCTTACAGAACTCTACTTGCATTTAAAGCATCTAAGCTGATTTTACGGTGCTAAGCCGAACTTTTACTCCATTTTCAATAATCTTTAAAGTAACTTTGTATTATATTTTCCCGATTGAACTGTAAGGCGATCAAGAGGGGAGAGTTTTGATCAGATCTTGTCGAGTGACTTAAACGTGATCAAAGATTTTGAATCGAGATTGGTGACTTATTTAACTGTACTAAAAATTACTGAGTTCAATTCTCAAACAAGTTGAACAGTTTTTAAAGGATATTAATTAACAGCTAAACAACTCTGCTTCGTGAGAGGTAAGTGTATTATTACCGAAACGTTGTTTGTTGTTTACATTGTTGTCATGTATTGAAAGTCTAATGTCATCTCTGTATTAGGGTATGCTAACTCTTCTTAGTACTTAGCATCGCTTGTGGACACTTAACTTAAATGCCTATATAAATATGTGAGCTCTCCAAAGGGATGCTGAGATGACAAACACATTCGCAGAGTAGCATCAGGTGTTAAAGAAAGTTGAAGATAATTATTGCAACATCATTATTTGTCTTTGGGTGAAATCAGTGTTATCAAGAAATATCAAAATTCAAGATATGACATTATTTTACAAGATTACATTGTCTCAATCAAGATAAATACAATGATAATGTCAATTTTCATTTTTATCTTTAGACAATGACAATTTAGTCGCGTCAAAAGTTGAGTTTTAGCTTCCAATTTAGTATACAAATTGTGAAAATATATTCAATAATTTTTCAAAGTAGGCTATATAGCAAAATGTTAGGCAATGAATAGAAGGGGTCACGACGCTTCGTTTTTCGTTTACATGTATTTCAATACTGAATTTTTTAAATGCATGTTTGTGAAACGATGTGAAACAAATTTTTAAAAGTCTATCTTGAAATCTAAATGTGAGTCTAAATTGTAGGTTGCAATTTCTTAATGTTACAAAATTGTCCCTTAATTTACAAGAAACTCATTTGCATTGGAGTGTGAAATTTTGTATGACAATGGTTGGTCTGTATTTAAATTGAAACGAAATTGTTTTAATATTTTAAAACACCTGATTTCGGTGTCATGATATCTTTGTGTCACCTGTAAGGTGATTGGTTTGAGGAGCAATATCACATGGCATTTCCGAAAGCATAGGTCGCGGAAAAAATCGTAATAAAAATTATAACGCAAATTTGTTGGTAAAATAATATTAAAACGTTGAAAATACCGATTGCAGAATGACATGATGTGTAGAGTAAAGTGAGTGAACATTATCAGAATATAATCTGTAATATTTTACCGTTGAATTAGAATTCATTTTATTCAAAAAGTTGATTACCGTTGCCTTCGCCTTGAGCGACGTTCACTTATTATCCCAACCGTAAAATTATTTTAACTTGAGCCATATTCGTTATTTTTTCTCTCTAGCTTTTCTATGGTGAACAATAACGGCCTTTCACGACGGGGAAATAAGTTGAATGGAAGCGAGTTCTCTTTCAATTTCACACCCATATATTTCTAACATAACTTTTTTATTCTACACAGAGCTGTCAAAATTATTAACTGTGGCTTTATAAGTGCTTCTATCAGACTTCTAGCCTAGGAGAGTATTTCAATGTTTGTATAGCGTTATTGAGATGCTTTGTAAGAGATCTGAAAACCGTACAATTCTTTAGAAAGTGAATAAAAAGGCTAGTTATTTGAATATCAAACTAGTAAATGACCAGAGTGATATAAAACTTGAGTAACCCTATTGATAACTCAAAACTAACAAGTGCTTTTCATTTTTAATTCAGTGTTTATTTTGGACAAATTTCATATTTCATAGATTTTATGATGAACATGAATCAAATTAAATTTATGATCGATTTTAAAAAATAATAAACTTTAACTAAAGATTTTGGAATAATGAATTAAAAAACATGCCTGAATTTGATATGAAAAAATATGAATATTTTATAATGAATTTTTTTTCTTTGTGTTGAAATTGTATGAACTAAATTTAATATAATAAAAAATAGTTGTGAAAAGAGTGAGGAAAGTGATAAAACTGCTATGTAAAGCACTGGCCAAGGTCACAAATAAATGATCTGCTAGATAAAAAAATGTGTACAAAATGAAAAAATATATTCCTTCTTTTTTAAAGCCGACAAATATTCCAGTTTAACCAATCAAATTCCTTGAAATATTCAAAGTTAAGATACCTATATTACCTGTTAAAATGTTATGTAATTTATTGTCGGGTTAAAATATGTGTCAAACATTAATGAAATATTTATTTGAATGTTTTAAAATATGATGAACCTGTCAAACTCTTAGTAAGAAATTAACACATTTAATCTAAACGTGGAGATTGTGTGTACAACGTGAAAATTCTGCCTTCTTAACTACCTCTCTCATCTTTTAAGCAGCTGAAAAATGGCCACATCACGCCTGTTTGCTTACTTTAACCTTGCCGTTTCGTAAGAAAAAACTACAAACGTTTTGTGACGATTGCTTATAAAGAAATTATATGTCAGTTTGCAAACTGTTCCATACAAACACACAGTGTGTAAGATATACGCAACTCAAGTGGGTAAAATATTTGCCTCAGACGTCAGGCGTCCATTTTGACAAATTCAATCCGTACCTGTCCGTAGTCTAGGTAACATGGTAAGAGAAGTCTGGTAGAGGTGGGGAAGTGACGTAATAAGTGTTTGTGATACCTCAATAGATTCAGGTGTATTTAAACAAAAGTTCGCATTTCAAATGCGAATTTGGTGAAGTTTTGATTGACATTTTTGACCGAAGTGAGATAGGGGATAATTTGAATAGAAAACATGACAGTCTGTCAATAGATCAAGACAATGATAAAGATGGGAATTAGATGTACGACTCAGTGCCTTACTATACTACTAAATGCCAAATTGTTTTCACAAAAAGAAGAAAATGCAATGTATCTGAGAATCTGCTGGTTGAACGATTTGCACGGACCCCAAACCCTTAGGGAGTTCCCAGCCCCCAGAAATAGCTGGGAAAATGAATGAAAATGGAAATATTTTGATCTTCCATTAACAGGCATTAGATTAACGGGCCCACACTGATGTTGAGCCACTGGAAAAGTTACGATGCCTCGGCCACTGCTTCTCTCGTCTCCCCTTCCCCTCTCTGTCATGTCCTGTCAGCACTCCTAACCGTTGATCGTTAAACAGAACGATAGTATTACTATTAAAGATTAAACTAGGCAGGTTATCAACTGAATGATAAATTATAAAATAAATCATTGACTAACAAGCCAGGACATATTTACACATCTCTCACACAGTTTGTTTGTTATTCTATCTTAATTGACGATATTAACCTATTGTTGACACTGGTGTCATTAGAACAACTAGACACTGCACACATGCTTCGAGCCTTTTTCTGTCTTCATTAGCCGATCATGGTGCTAAATGGTTGGACGTAAAACTTCATCTTTAAATTCAATTTTTGATTGTAATTTCGGCTTTGAAAATTTAATTGAAAACGCTAAAATGGTTGGGTTGTGGTTTTTATTTGGTGTTGAGGGAATGGAGAAAGTTTAATAATTTTATTTTGGTTAATATTAGTTGAAGCATCGTTGTCTCTTATTCTTAAGGAATATTCCATAAAGTAGAAAATAGAAAAACATAAATTAATATTTCTTGTGAATCCCCAAACTGACTGTGAAGAGATTAACAGATGGAAACACAATAAATAGAGCAAGAAGTGTTCCTTGAAAGCTCATGAGATCTGTAACTGGTGGGATTCGCTTTCGATTGTTTTTCTAAAAAATCGCAAAAACCAAGTGTTCCTCGGAAGCTCTTAAGATCTGTAATCAGTCAATGCTCGTGATATCCTCTTTAGAAATGGGGCGTTTTCTAGAATGCAAAAAAAGAGCAAGGACCAATTGTTCCTTAGAAGCTCTTGTCATCTGTAATTGATCAACGCTGGTGGATATGCAATAAAAAGAAGTAGAACAGGTGTCTTAAGACATGTTACTGGCATACGCTAATGACCACCCTTTGTTCTTGACCTTCAAATTAAATCAACAAACATAACATATCGTAATAATCATTGGAATAGGTAAAACATAGGAGTTGACATAACTATATTTATATTGCGTTGTTGTCACCGTCTCAAAGGTCAGTTCTAAAAGATAGTGGGTCGGGGTCATCAGATAGAAGACTGGAAGTTACAGCAACTCAAGGTGTGAAAATACTTTGAAATACACTGTGATCAATAAAAAGTGCCGCCCAGTATCTTTATCAATGTTATTAAATAGACTAGAATTGAGATAAATGATAAATAAACGTCAGTCTATCTTGATATGGTTGTTCTGAATTAGTATTTGAATATTATAGACTATTTGACTAGGTCAGCTCCACTCAATTAAAAATTTATCTCACTTCATATTTGAGAGATAAAAGGTGACGAGTAGGTCTTCTGATTACATTCCTTAGAGTGATCACCCGATTTAAAATTTTATCCAAGATTTCTTCGTCTTGACTTCCACCTTTTATATTTTATGATGCCTCAGCTAAAATAAAATTCTTTTGACCAGTTGTTTAAAAACAGTCTTGAAAACTGTAGCAGTTTAAATTCCTGGGTGCGTATGGTCTCGTTGTTGTGAATTTCAGCTACCCATGATATTTTTCAGAATGCAAATCTGACGTCAGAGTTGTAACAATTAAATGGATGGGTAAATCATAGTTATAAATAAGAACTTTTTCTTTATCTGTCAATAATATGAATTCCAGAATAAAATTATTCACAATTTTATAAATTTTGTGTTCAAAACATAGCTTCAAGTGTATTAAGGGCACCAGAACATGTATAGTGGTTTTCTACCCGCATGTTCACTAAATAAATCAAAATATTCACAATTTGTCTGTCAAATTTTGATTTCATTGTTCAAATATTCAATTCAAAGGATTTTTCAAGCGAAAAAATTATTTTGTTGAAAATTATAAAAGTGAACAAAAAATTCGACTGTTGCTTTATGAATGCTGTCAATCAAGTTAGGTGCTAATTTTACTCATATATCAAAATTAAATTATTTTCTTGATTTGACCTGTGACCCGTGGTATAGTTGAATATTGATTGGTTGGTTTTATTTGATTGACGTGTAAAGAATTATTGAAGCAGGTAACAGATTTGTTTTATGAATTATAATAAAACTTTTCAAATTATGTTTAGTTTTGGCCCGACTATTTGTGCAAGGCTGTTTAATAACAATATGTATATTTCAAACAATTTTCAAGTCAGTCTGTTGCAGGCAATTTCACAGAATGAATTCAATGAACCCATTCTTCTTGTTAGAAAGATTCGATTTATTTAACAACATTATGAATAAAGATTTCAGCTCCTGATATTTTATTTACAAGAACTTTCTCAGATGAATGTAACATTTTTTCTGCAGTATTGAACACGCCATACATATTGCAATATTTAGGGATTAGAGCGGATTTAAATTTATATAGCAATATATACTCCGATATGAAATTTCAATAAGATTTGACAACTGCTACATTATGCAGATATTTGACATAACAAATATGGTATTTACACATGTAAAAAATTTTCAATGATTTTTCATGAGAAATCACAGAAGGACCCACTAAATTTCACAGATTATCTTACAACGTTTACACCGTTTGTAACAATCAGTGGTAATTTGAAATAAATCTGTCACAAATTTCACATTGACTTGTAGAAATCAAATCCGTAATTTCTAATACGTTTCCGGAGACGGAAGTGAGAAGTTGCACGTGAAGGTGACATACTGTTAACGTTTTAAAGTGATTGACACTGCGGGTGATTGTCTTCACTCTTCAATATCGGTTTTAATCCCTTGTTTATAATCCCCTTCTTCAAGTACACCCAAAATATCTCAACATCTTTTATTCTGCCCAGCACCTGTGGTCAATGAAATTGGTCATCACCTGTGACGGTCAGTTTCAAACATAGTATTGTGCAGTTAGACCATTGTCCATCAACTGCAGTCGATCACCGCCTGGGGGCGACCAAACTCACGCTACATTGACATAATACAAATCAAGACCAATTTTACTTGTATGATGACTTTATTGAAAAGACGTTCGATTGAATTTCTTCTATCATTTGTTTGAAGTCGATCAAAGTCTCAATGTTGAAATTTGGAAGAATATTAGATGTGATAACGATACAGTGAAAAGATTCGAATGCGTCTTTATTCATACATGACGGTATCGTACAATATACACACCCTTGCTTTTCAAATATTCTATGAATAAATAATTCATTTCTTTTCAACGAATTTTTTTTCTGTCATTTATCCAATTACTAACATGTCGGTGTGTCTTTATAGTCCATGTGTGAAAACAACTTTCTTTTCTTGGACCATTATCAAGTTGCAAATTTCACTTTTGTAATTTTTGGTAGTTGTACTTGACGAATTTTGGATATCATATTCCTCCTTGCTGGTGAAGATCACTTGGCGAATTGGGGCTTGTGGTATTCCCCTTTTTGTCAACCGACACCAAATTTAAGCACCACAGGCTGTTTCGTGCTTATGTGCTGAGTTTTTGATAAGCGAAAAAAACAAAAATCTCACCTAGACATTCTATATGGTCTGAATGTTCTGTTAAATTCTTTTCTTCTGATCTGTTGCCCGGTCTTATCATTTCGTGAATTGTTAAGTTTAAGGATAACATCATATTAAAAGAGATTCATTTTATGTCTCTAAAACTTACCATGTTTATAACTAATTAGAGATAAACAATGGACTCTCATTAGTATATTGTCCCCAGGGTTACAGGGTCCTCATCATCCACCCCCGGGCAATATGTACCTTACCTGCCCTTAATTGCGATATACCATGTTTCCATTGCGCTCTATAGTATTTAATCACATATATTATTTACCTTTGATGATTTACTAGTATATGTAACTTAACAGCAGGGAGTCGACAATTAGAGACCGTTTAAGGCGATTACTTCCCGCCTTCCTATACCTCGTATTTTAAGTTGCCGCTAGATGGCGTAATAATGATGTTAATATGGAAGATTATAATGTTTAATCGTCGATAATACAGTGAACTATGCTTCGATTAACTTATTAAGGCATCAAATAACGTGTTATGGCGACCAAGGTGATTAACAAATTACTTCATGTGTCTTTTTATTGATTCGTTCCGGACCCACTGGCTAACTAATGAAGATAGAAAATGAACGTAACCGTTGGGTAAAGCTAGCTCAATAATTGGACGTTGGTTTCGTATCTTATGTTACAAATTTGACAAATTGATTTGTACAGGCATCAATGATTAAAAATAAATTACAAAATAGAGCCGAGTTTTCGAAGAAAAGGAGAGGGAATGCTTTATATTTTAATTAAAAGTGAAGAAAGCCTTACAGCAGTTTAACCACCGATTGATATTTCCTTTTTACAAATTAAACGAAGTTTTTATTATGATGATGTTTTGGTTAGCGATGATTGTCAGCTCAAGTTACTCGTGATGTGAAATCACAGCGCCTCTCTCTCGTGAAATATTCATCACTATTGTAATAAGACTAATTTATTTATTAACTACACAGCGGTAGGATCTTATCCCCAGCAGACAAAACATATCATAAATAAAATGATCAGTCCTCGCTCTCTTTCTATTAGTATCCATTTACGCTGTGGTCATAAACATAAATAAAGTCCAACGGGGCATGAAAATTAGAAATCGGAATTTCATTTAGTGATTGATGCTTCATTATCATGAGATAAAATAATTACTTTGGATATCGTGCTGGGAATGAGTTCGATACCATCGGTTTTCACCGCTCTTTGATTATGCCTTCGAATAATCTGTAAACATTGAGTTTTATTAATTAGGCCTAATCTAAACCATTGATTCAATATTAATTATTCATGGTCGTAATAAGCCAGGCGGATTCTTTTATGCTCTAATGAAGCTAATGCATTACCTAGAAGCACCTGATGATTTTCCACGAGGAACTCGTAAATTATGCCTCAATTATTAGGAGCGACGCCTGGATGATTGTAATAGGTACTGGCACTCCACGATAGCCCAGGTTGAACCTCAAGGGAAGGGATGTCACCAATGTCACATCTGAACAATTTCGTATTAATAACAAATGAATCACAAAAAATGAAACAACGAAACATCGCCTTTTTCTTCAATTATCCAAATTTGAAATACAAAGTTATACTGTTTTTTATATGACATCTAACAGAATTATGTCGATTTTCGCAGTACGCAAATTCTCGAAATGGTTAAAACATCATCATCAAACAATGTACTGTCAAACAATTACGAGGAGATCGGTTTTCTCAAGTATAGGTACTGTACTGACAAGACGTTTCCAATGTTACTTGAAGTTGTCAGTGTTACTTGAAATTGTCAGTGTTACTCGAAATTGCCATATTTCACTAATGATAATTTGATCACATCATCCTTGATTTCTACCACAGATCTGAATACAGAAGGTTGGTCTCTTGTTTTGTATCTGATATTCTGAAGTGGGCAGTAGGGCAAACTAAAGGGGATTATGAAAAGACTGGGTGTGACAATGGTTAACATGAAGTTGTCACCAGACTATTTTCTCTTGATACAATAGTCATATTAGATAGTCATTAATTAAATCGTAATTCGAGACATTCTAATATTAACACTTTCGGTAGGGTAACCTCGACATTTTGATCCTTTCTACTTTGACAAACTTTAAGGGGCAATTGCGTTTAGTTTGGAATTATAAAATAGGGACCTGACTGGCTTTTGCACATTATAAAATTGGGCGTCTAGTTTAAAATTTAAGAAAGAAAAAACAAGCTCGAGATTTAACTTCTACACAATGTAAAGACAATTGCAAACTAACGTGCACGAGCTAGGATCAAAAACAGCATATTAACTGTTTATTAATTATTAACGATCGCCTTGTAATGACTGTTTTTACCGTTGTTAGCTCGTTTTCCGCTATACTATCGTCTGTCTGGCCTCGTTGTTTTCCTGCTCCCTTGACAATTCCGCCTGTCACTATAGCGTTATTTCAATAAACGCAGAAATATTATCCTAATGTGTTGTCTTGGGAATACAATAATAAAAGGCATTTTAAACCAAACGAAAAGGTTTTGGAAAAAACACAATGGTAGTTATTTTGATATTCTCGGAGAGTATAGGCCTAACAGAAATATTTGGTGACTTTCAAGACTGTAAATGTGTTCAGCATTGCCAAACAACTAAACAACCTAAACCAGTGCGAACTTGAAAAACATCCTTGCTACTAATTACTCCAATGGTGGTATATTATTAGGCTATTTTATAACAATCGCCGCAAACAATTCCAAGCGAGATAGATAGACCTTAATATATTGGCTTCAATAGGCTACGGTTTACAACACCTTTATTATCCGGGCCAAATCACATCAACATGACAAATATTCCTTATATAGAATTTTTTCATTCAGTTGGAGGAAAATAATTTTGTTATGTTCAAATAGTTATAGCTTATTTGGCTAGTTATGAATTAATAATCAAATTTCAAATAGATTTCTAAATTTGTAAACACGAAAAGTTGACCATTTCGTTTTGGCATCGTACACAAGATGGAATTGTCTAAACATCTAATTGTCATATTAAAAAACGAAGAAAAATATTATCGCGACAAATATTCAAGGTTGTCAGAATTTAAAATGTTCATAATAAACCTGTATTTAACGATGTATTAGAGAAGATATTAGAGTGTAGCCTTTCAATGAATTATAATCTTATATAAAAATGATAAAAATCAGAACACACACACACCTTTCATATTACCTGTAATATTTACCTGTATGCGATAGATTAATCTCCGTCATATCTGTAATCTTGATCATCTCCAGTATGTTCTCGTGTTCATTATTTTATGACTTTCAAAGCCGATTTAATGCGTAAAGACTTAAGTCAACTGACACATATTCTATTCTTAAACCGGTTCAAATTGTGACACAGTTAATTCTGAAACTGGTTAGATAGTGATTGTCATTGATTGGATAAATCCCTTTACTTTTAATTTTTCTCGAGTCGAACTAAAGGCTAAGAAAACATCATATTTTGCAATCAGAAATATAATAGATGTTTATACAAAAATCAAAGTCATTTTTACAACTTTTAAAATTTAACCTTACTCCCTATTAATTAAATTAAGTGCTAAAATTTTATTTTAAGCTGCATTAGCACATTAATGTCACTTAACTGCAATAACAATGTAAAAATATCGCCAAGATTGCATGCATGTAATTTGTAATCTGTTTAAAAAGTTGCAATATATAAATGCTAATTTAAGAAATACAAATGTTCAAGTAAATAAAATAAAATAGTACCATCTCAGCAATATTGAAAATTCAGTTAATCTTTTAGCATATTTACTTTATATTGTACTTTATGTCGAAGTAAAAAAAAATAGTAGAAATTTGACTGCTTGGTTGTTTTTTTTTTTATTTCGGCAATTACTCAAGTTCAAAAATAATTTGTACATATTCAGTTATCTACCACCTAGCTACTTTCAAAGCGAAGGTTAATGCTCTTAAATTTAGTGATATAATCAAATTAAGTTGTCCTCAAACGACACCGCTTTTTTTACCTCTTAGAAAATTAACATTTTAGTTGTACTCCGGGCTGTTGAGTAAAGCGAAGTTAATGATTGAAAATGACCGTGTAAGCCTTACTTACAATACACCATTTTAATTATATTAATTACTTTTCTAAAACCTATTAACCACGATTCCTAATGGAATTATTTTAATCATTTGTTGAGCATTGAGAAAATTTCATTACTGTTTCGAGTTTTCTGTTTTCTCCTGTTTCTATTGGAAATATGAAAATTAATTTCACTTAATATTGTCAACAAATTTACACTTAATTAATTTCATTTTTAATTTCAAGAAAAGTTCTATATATCCATTATGAAATAAATGAAATATTTAGTTATGGAATTGTCACTTTTATTAATTTGAAATTTGAATCAAAAACGAAATCAAAAGAAAATTTCTTTTATGAAAAATACTCCTTCAGTAAAACAGTAATAAAAATATTTGGTCTCGATTTTAAGGGTGGTTCAAAACAATATTTTTCATTGATTTTGTCGATTACACGACAGTTACCATTTCAAATAGTATGGAAAAATCTTTTCACTTCGTCACAGTTTTTAAAATAAGAATAATTTCAATCTATTCACAGAGTTGAATAGTTTATAATATCTACGTTTCAATTCCATTATTTCCTTTCAATTTTCTAGAAAAGAAATTCTCCATATGAACAATGAAAAACAATTTCATTCTTCTACTTTCGATTTTATATGTTGTGTATTCAATCAAGTATTATATCAATTATGTTCTAGAAATAGAATGTAACAGGCATAAAATATTTAACATATGTCGACCTCAAGTCTAATCATCACTTATTTTTTAAATCTTGAAAATGCACGTGTGCTTGCGCGTGCATAGTACGCCGTGATGCCCGCCCCGCTCTTGTATGACATTGATTTAAATAGAAAGAGAAGAATGCGATGATTTTTTGACAGGGGGACTGGTTGAAGATGTTGAAATTGAAATTATATGGTTATTATTCGGTGTGTGAGATATTAAATATAACGTGTGCACTCTCCAAATGTCCCTTCTCGTCAAAATTACTAAAAATACAAGTTAAGTGCAAGGTTGTGTGTTTAACAATTTCCCCATTAAAGCGCGTGTTAAAGATGCGTAGAAGAAAAAACACAATCTAAGATTTTTTAACAGTTTCATTAAATTAAAGGTGTCAATGGCGATGGAAGGGGATAGAGATCTTTTCTTTATTCTTTCACAAGTCATTTGTTTGGTGTTCAATTGCAAGTACACCGTATTTCACAATAGTGCGCTAGTTGGAGGTGTTTGAGAGGTGGAAGAATAAGCACGAAGGGTGTTGAATTATGTAATATCGGGACAAATAAATCACACGTGGGTCATTCCAAGATTTGTAATGTTTGAACACCTAAAACTTGTTAAATAAGAATAAATTCTTCAACTATTTCTTCTGTTAGCTCTTCAATCTTACACCTCCTTCAACACCATCTCCAGAAATGAGAACAATGTCGTTGAACCCCTCCCTGAGTCCTATTCATCCCCTCCCCACATAAACAGAACTACATCACACATATAATGTCTTGTCTCATAATCTGAAAGCAAAGCGTTAAAATCCGAAACGAAACAATTTTTTACGTGATCCACACATTTCCAAAAAATATTACCTCTTGTATTTGAGCTATTGTATGGAAGGTTAAAATTACGCAACAAATAACTAAAACTCAAAATTTTAGAAACAATTTGTCCAGCCGTTATATTTTTAAAAGGGCGGTTACATTCCAGTGTACATCGTATCTTATCATTAAGATAACTACGGTAAATATTGTCACACGTAGTTGATATTGCTGAATAACCATTTTATTAAACGTTTGATAAAATATCTTTCTCTTTAAACAAAGAGCAATGCTCAATAATGCAATGTTTTAATGCAGTATTTCCATCACTTGAATTATGCTGTCAAATTTTATGGAAGCCAGTTGCTGCAATTACTGCAAATTCTATGGAAGCATTCTGCTGGTAAAACTGTTAAAATTAGCCTTAAAAAAAACTTTTAAAAAGTCTTGAAAATGTACACAAACTTATAGAATATAAAGGAAAACCGCAGAAAACGACAAAATCTACTTTATAACGATTTCTAAGGATAACTTGAATCTTTTATATCTTTGAAGATAAGGGATATATGCGGTTTATGCATTTCAAACAAATTACCACTAAAAGCTATATGAAGTATATTTGTGTAATACAAATGTAATTTATTCGTCTGTCTGTATATATTTAATATACAAGGATATGTTGAATATAAAATAATGCTTTAATTTGTTTTATTCAAATAAATTCCTTCTGATCTCTTAATGCCGTCTTACAATATTTTCAAAATTGCAGACGATTTTAAGACCGTTGAGTAGTTGTCTTTTTTTATTTTATTTATTCAGGTTAAGTCGAATTTTCTATTCGAATTCCAGGTTTGAAAGATCAGGGTCAAACTAAATCCGACTTTTACCTAATTCTGTGGCATTAATGGCCAGAACAATACGAGTGATTAGCATTCATTTCTATGTTTTCAAATATGCTTTTAAGAATTTTTCATGTTCGGATCGGGCATGTTTTTAGGAATATTTACATAGTAGATCAACATCACAACGAAAACAATGTGTAAACCTCATGGCATTTCGTGTCACCTTAGAAACAAAGGCCCCCAATTGTATCGACCAATCAGAGTGCGTCTTACCTTTTAGTGCGGGAAAGGGGGCGTGTTAAAGCTAGGTGGCTGATTGTAAAACAATAACTAGCGATCAAGCGAAACGAAAGTAAAGCAGCCGGGGACAGATATAACGGGTCAGGAATAATCCACTTCACTTCATTAGTTTTGTATGTTGGCTACAGTTCAGCCTGATCCAGCTTATAACTTGTATATTTACTAGTTCTGTGAATAGTCAACTCATATATCTACATTTGTTATATATTAAGCTTAGCTGGGATATAAACCTTAATCTTTATTCGGATATTAATACTCGATATTTTGAAGGTATAGTTTACTGTATATCACTGTGTTTATTTTTCTATTTCGCTTTCAAAAAATTCGATTTCAAGTGGTATTGACTCGGTGTTCAAATAATATTTATATATATCTAGATATTATGATGTATATGACTATGATGTTTAAATATTTTGATGTGAAACCTTGTTATTTTTAATGTTTTATTTGTCAAGGGTTTTGACTCGGTGTTCAAGTAATATCAAAAACTACAGTGATACAATATTAGGGGAAAACTCATATTTAAATTTTCGTTTTTCTACTTTCAGCTTATCGCTCTGAATATTTGGATCCTCCAGCCCCTGACGACTTTAGCCTCACCCTGGATAGTTTTGATACTGACCCTGATTTAAGGATGACTTCCATGGCTTATCCTCCAGTTTCCGCCCATGCCATGCAGCAACACAAGATGAACACCTATGCTGTAAATGGACTTGGTTTATCATCACATCATAATGTAGAGTTATTACATCCTGCTATGGGATCAATGGGAACCATGAGCTCTATGGGATACCAAGGTAAGAAAATGATCTCAATTTTCTCAATATAATTTACGTTAGCAAAATGATTCATACAATCCACGAAACAGATATGACAAAATTTGGTTGATGTAAGAAAAATTAAAAGAAAATTCAAGGCCTATAGGAAGTAACAAAAACACTTTGTTTACCACAAAATTAGATATTTCTACACAAAAATATTATTTGAAATATATATTTATTTGGTTTCTTATTTTATCTAATTTTCACTATTTCTCGACAAAAAGTAAAACAAGAAAACATAGAAATATCATTATATGTTTTTATGTTTAAAAGTAAAACATGATTATTTGCTCTAAAAGTGGGGAAAAAATATCTCGTACGTTCAAATGACAAACTTATTGGAATTATCTCGATTTTTAAGACGATTACACGAAGACTCGAAAATTCCTCAAAAGTTAAAAAGACATGACAACAAGCCGTGGATGACAATTATCTTTTTGTTTTATTCTTCTTCTGTTGATATTTCGGCTAAAATCACATAAAATTTACTTATAATGATACATATTTCATGATAAATATTTCGATGAATATAATTTGTATATAATTTGGTAAATACTTCACATAATTGAAATATCTTTCAATTGAATATTTTAGTTTTTTTTATGCCAATGCAAAAATGTTTCAATATTTTCTAAATTTTTAATATTTTCGAGATTATTTATCTGAATTATTTGATTGAAGATAATAATTTTATTATGATCATTTGAAATATTTTATCAAATTTAACTGTCAGACCATCGCCTTCACTTATCAATATTTCGACCCTGGCGTAGTGGTCATTGAAACATCAATTTCTATGATAAGATTGAAATGCTTAGTAAAGTTGGTATGCATATTAATCCAGTGTGAAAACAAATCACGGTTATTTTGATTGTATTGGATTATTACAGTTTGGTTAGAATTTAAAGTTGAGTTTGTATTTTGAACCCATCTGTCAGTGATATTGTGAGAAGTCTCTAGCTTTATTCACACGTTTTACAGGAAAAATAAACTCCAGTCAATAGGTTAGAGAGAGCCATGTTCAAATTCGCCTTTTCAAAGAGGGCTTTAGACCCTCGTCTTTTCTCATAGTCACGACTTGCATTTCAATCTTAACAACAACTTGAATAGAAAATTGCATTTTTATGAGATTTGCTTGAGTGGAATGGTTGGCGTGAATTGGTATAGTGAAATAGAGGAGAGGAGGTTGATGATTTTGTATTGTTTGTATGACAACCCTACCTTCGGTCAAACCTCAAATACAATACCCCGTCTTACACACCATACAATAGGCAATATAACATAGCGTCCGGCCCTATTCTTTCCATTCTCGGCAGTTTGTTTATCAAAGTTTGTTTTTCTTCCCCCAGAGCTCACTGCATCTCTTTCTTTCCTTGTTTTCAACCACTACATTTTATGCTCGTCCTCCGTTTACGACTATAATGGAAGAACAAACATATAAATTACAATTTAATAGCTGCAATTTGACGAGTCGTCTCATAAAATGCTTCGTTAACTTCCATCACTATTATTCTCTTATATCGATGTGATTTTTAATACCGTTACTCTTTAATTCCGCAATTTCATGATAAAATTCAAAGTCAGCGATACGACGTCAAACACTTCGATTGAAAAAAAATTTGTTTAATCGAAACCAAATATTTCTCTGATATGATTGTTATTCTACATTTTGTAGTGTGTAATTTTTCATCCTTAATATCCAGCAACATCAAAGAATAGTACGGAGCGCGACAATTTTAATAAACAAAAAAAACTTTTTATTTAATTTTCGTTTCATTTAATTTTTCAGGTATGACAAATAACCCAAGAAAACAACGAAGAGAAAGAACCACATTCACCAGAGCTCAACTTGATGTATTAGAATCATTATTCCAGAAAACACGATATCCTGATATTTTCATGAGAGAAGAAGTTGCATTAAAAATCAACCTTCCAGAATCAAGAGTACAGGTAAGGGAGACAATTCTAATGAATTTTTTTAATTTCCGAATTAAAAATTGGAATTACATTCTAGCGACACGAAATTGGAATCAAAATATTTTTTGTCGTGTGTATTAAGTTTTGATTAAAATCTGCCAGAAGTATTTGGGAATATTATGAACTAATGTATTAGGACAATATCAAAACTTTTCAACATTCAATATTTATAGTAAACAAAAATGTAAGAAAAATCCACAATATTTTGTTTGGAGCTATTTGACTAGAATATTGATTTTTAAACTATATTTGATTTCTTATTTCCCGGCCAGTCTTCTCTCCAAATATACAACTATAAGCCGCTTATTAGGGATTAGAGAAATAAGTCTTTAGTTGCTAAGCAACATCATTTGAAACCAATTCCATGGAAGAATTCGATGTTTCTAAATACATTTAAAATAAGATACATTCCCGCTTTTGTTAAAGACAATTAGGAATATTTAAGTTTATAAAAATGTCTCAAATGAATTTTAAAAATTGTAGCAGACATTCTAAGTCAAAATTTGTATTTGGAAAATTGAAGTATGTCTTTTAGCTGTATCTTGAAATAACAAATAACAAACGAAACATTTTCAAACAAATTGAAGCATATCTTGTCGGTGTTCTTTTATTTGTGAATTATTCCCAGTGGCAATAACACGGCTACATTACAATTAATTTTATTCAATCGGCATGTTTCTATTACTTTTATAGAATCGACTTAAGAGCACTTCAGAATTGTTATGCTTAAGGCTTTAAGAAGGGCTAACATAATTAGAATCTTTTTAATTTTCAAAGAAGTTTATTATTTTTAAACAAATCCGCAATGTACATTGATCAATTAGGAACAAATACATCATGAATTTTAATGAAGTTAACAATGATACAAAATGCTTTCGGTATAAATAACAAAGAAAATAATTTTGAATAGTTTTAAAAATTCTAATTTAGATTCAAGTGCCAGAACCTTGTAGAAAATTTATTTCTGAATAATAAAAGAACCTTTTATACAATTCGGTTCCTTTGATAAAAGTCGGCTTCGAAATAAAATGAAAATTTGTTAACTTTCAATAAGAGGAATTGACATATTGTTAATGAAATGAGATTCAATGGTGAAATGCTTCTCCAATTCTTTAAAATTTTATTAAATTTAATGCGATGATAAAGAATAGAAAGTGAAGGGATGAAAATTGCAGCACGAGTCGTAATTAATTTTATTAGTAAAACAAAGTACAGGTGTATTAAACAAATTAATTAAGCAATAATAGAGTTTTAACACCTTTAATTAACATCCAATTCGTTCTATATTTCACCGCAAACTTTTACACTTTCATAAGTGGAGAGCGGTAATGGCCCTAGAAATGACACATATTGTGCCACAAAAAGCCCAAAGTACACAGCTCTTGACAGATTAAGTGTATTGATTTAAGAATTTAACAGCCTTTTCATTAATTGTTCATTTGAAAAAACACCATATAACCCCAAGTTTTCGCCTAAGGCAACAGCATCCAAACACCGTAAAAAGATTGTTTGGGAACAGAAGGCGTTAACACTAACAATATTCTGAATAGAATCATCTCTAAAATATTGTCCACACCATTCTCAAGTTGAATTGACCGGTACTGCTCGATAATGACCAGCGAATAGTTATCACCACTGACATTATTTGTCGAAAGTATTTACAACGTCATATGTCCTTTTTCCTGAAAATCTTAGCAAACATGACGTAATCATTAGAAGTGTATTACGTGAACACAATCTTTTATATTGGAGTAGGGTTAACATCCGGGCTTTATCGTGTCAGAAGAATATGTTTAATCAAGCATTTTGACGTAATATTCGAGCAAACATGGCTTTTCACTGCAGATAAAATAATACACATCTGTTGAATTGATTGAAGAATTAACAGAGTAAAATTCAATATTTTAATTTTCTCTTTCTTTCTTCTATTTAAGGTTTGGTTTAAGAATCGAAGAGCTAAATGCCGACAACAACAAAAAGCAGTTGAACAGAAAAATAAGCAGCAACCCAGCTCACAGAACAGCAGTCCTAATCCACCAACACCAACCTCCCCAAAGAAAGTCAAAGTCAGTCCTCCACCCAGCCCACCTTCACCAGTCAGCTACAAACCCCCAGTAGTCAGTACAACGCCACCTAACGGTATGAACACATCCTCCATCTGGAACCCAGCCTCCATTCCAGGAATGAACGACTTGATGAACTCCAATAGCTGTATGCAGAGATCTGGCTACTCTTTAACAAACGGACAGAGTCACAACTACAACCAAGGTTACAACCATTCCTCATACTACAGTAACATGGATTACTTTGCACCCATGCAGATCCCCGTCATGAACCACAATCAAATGTCCAATGGTATGACCGCCAATACCAATACAGCCAATCAGTACGGTTCTTACAGTTCCATCTCCTCCAATCAAAGTCTACAACGTAACGACTGTCTGGACTACAAAGAATCATCATGGCCAAAATTTCAAGTTCTCTGAAAAACTTAATATGATAAGCACACGATGGTATTAATAAACATTTTAATGGATCAGGAAATGACGTCATTGTGACGTGTGTTGTGAGTTCGAATGAATGGTTTTACCAAGTGAGGATATGGTTATTCTATTTATTAGCAGCATTACGACATTTTGATGACGTCCGAATTATGAGATTATGACCGACTACTGCCATGAACACCTGCAATATGACAAAAACAATTTGAAACCAACTCACGTTTTATTCATTCGGACAATCATGTGAGATGTGAACGAAGACCATAACTACCTTCAGGTGCAATCAGGGATTGGGCTGGCCGGCCTCAAAAATCGGGTTAAAAACAACCTCATAGAGTGCTAGGCCATGTGGATGCATAATAATATTTGAGTGTAGTAGAGAACGAGAGAAGGACTATTCCACTGAGTCGGCTCACTGTATATTTATCACCCAGTCGATGTTTTATTTAATTTTTTGTAAATACTCACTGACTTCAAGTCTCACATGCGGGACTATTGTGTACCACGTGACATTGAACCACTTTGTTGAAGCAAACTATAGAAATGTAATTTTACAAGGCTGTGATACAGGAAGACAAACAGAAACGTCAAATGATATAATAACTACCGATTTTCTGTCAAATGAACATGGCATATTGAACATGCATGACATAATATAACTGTCATTCCATCTTGAACACGCCATGTTTGTATTGCGAAATGCGCGTGCATTATTGATTGATATATAAAAATATTTAAATGAAATAATTTTGTGACTGTTACGTGCATGTTTATTACTCAATAATTTAAGACAACCAACAAGATATCAACAGCGATTTAAATTTTGACATTGTTGGTTATGAAGCAAAAGTCAATTCTTTTAGGCTCTTTGACTAACTGGTTGCATTTGATACTATACAAGAATATATGTATAATTTGAAATGAACAACATGTTATTTGTCCTGTGTGGTTGTTAACTGTTTGTATTGGATAACATTGTAACTCTTGAGTATTTTTCCCTTTTTTGTTTATTATTTCTATTTATAGACTGGTCACGTGGTGTATATCTGTGACGTATATAATTATTTATGTGAAACAGACTATACATACGTGAATTGGTTACTTTGGTTTGAATAATAAAATGTTGTTTATATTTATCAATAATTTTCTGTATTTCCCCTGCCTTACAATTATATGATGAAGAATATAAACGTCTACAGCAAAGGTACTACCCCGTAAGATCTTCACAACCATTTTTAATGGCTAAATGATTAAGATACGGATCACAAAATACAAGCTCTTTAATCAACAAGAAGAATATGAAGCGATCTAAATGATCATCAATATTAATTTGAAACATTAAAAAGGTGGAAAATACACCATTTCCAAACAGTTTATGGCTTCTTGATTTCTGCCGTTACTGGTAGACAAAACTGACGTCTGTACTCCATTTAAATAAAAACGTTTAAAGAAATGTTGAGCAAAAATAAGGATTATGTGTTCGATCAAGATGGTAACACCAAACAGAATATTACTCAGTATCTCATCATTTCATTCCAATTTCCCATGTCCCCATTTCTGAGAAATTGATAAATATTTGTGAGGCTAGCGAGCGAGTAAATCAACATTATTATAAAATCAATTGACATAGGAATAATCCCCGTGATGAATGCAACCACCACGATGGTCGAACGAGAATGACTTTATCAACTCTGAACAGATTGTAACTATTTCAATCATTCTCATTTTCACGATATTTTATGATATTTTCATCTTATCTGATATTCCAACAGAATTGGTTAATTGGCCTATTCCATATTTCAATAAAAACACATTCAGGCCTTTCATTCCACTAAAGCATGTAAAATGTGCGTAGAGAAGTAAATAAGTGAAGAAGCGCCAAATATCCCATATGACCATAAAACACAACATGCTCTTAATTCCAGAATAGCATGTACAAATATTCCCAATGCTAGTCCATAATATGACACTAAAAAGATACAACCTGACACTTAATCTTAGTACAGCATGAAAGATATTTAAAATGCTTGGTTTATATAGCCGATGCCATAAAAAAACCTAATTCATATTTCACTTCGTTGTGGCTTCAACTGTTTGAAGTTTCCAACTTGTTTTTTGATCTGAATATATTTTATATCACAATAAAAACACATACAGGTCCTTAATTTCAGTATAGCATGAATAATACTTCGCTGCTTGGTTTCAATTCACGATGCCAAATCAATTGTTATTTTCACTTCGTTTTGGCTTCAAATATTTGAAAAATGAAAATGAAATGAATGGAGTTTTATGCCATACTTTTCTACACCATGTGGGCAAAGACGGTTCAAATATAAGATACTATAAAATTCAGGGATTTCCTGCGTTATTAACCCAGATATTATTACACAAAATTCAGGGTTTATAGACGTCAGGAATATCTATTGTAAAATTATTCAAATATAAATTAAAGCCAATAACAATTGCACAATTCACAAATCTAGAAAGTGTTACAATATTCATACATTTACCTATATCGTCACTTTATGAAATATGAAATAGAAATATTTAGAAAGATTATATTCAATATTGCATATATACAAAAAGATCATAATCATTCTGTAATAGTTGAATACTTTCTTATACATATATTTTAATATAAACCTTAATATATATCTTATAAAAATATTATCATTCTTGAATATTTGAATAGATTTTATCGCTCTACAACTGATATATTGAGCGCTATTTTAACAGTGGTATTTCTATATCGCTCTACAATTGATGTATTGAGCACTATATTTCAACAGTGGTATTTCTTTATCGCTCTACAATTGATGTAATGAGCACTATATTTCAACAGTGATATATCTATATCGCTCTATAATTGAGGTAATGAGCACTATATTTTAACAGTGGTATTTCTACATCACTCTACAATTATTGATGTAATGAGCACTATATTTTAACAGTAGTATTTCTACATCACTCTACAATTATTAATGTAATGAGCACTATATTTTAACAGTGGTATTTCTATATATCGCTCTACAATTATTCATGTATTGAGCACTATTTTAACAGTGGTATATCTATATCACTCTACAATTGATATATCAAGCACTATTTTAACAGTGAAAATAATTTATTAGAGTATGAATACAATTTTTTATCTATAAATTTATTCGAATACAAACTTTAACCAATATGGAATATAAATTTATGTGTATAATATATACAAAAGCATACAATATGTACAAGTGTGTATAAATATTTTACAAAATATAGGTATATTTATAAGGGAAATAAAGGTATTTTCTAGAAAATGTTTAAACAAATTCAAAATGCGTGAAATGTATGAATCAATTTACAAGAAGTATGAATATTTTTGTAAAATTTGAATAATATTTTCTTCTTCATCAGTCTCAAAATTTTTTAACATATAAATACTCGGTTATAAATAATGAAACTAAAAGCGATATTAGAATATTAGTAATTAAAGAAAGAAATATCAATGCCAACGAGGACTTTTATTTGAATTTCCTAGTGCCACACGTATAGAAACTTCAAGTAAATATCAATGTTATTAACTTTTCAACGGATTGACAATAGACTAAGGACTGTCTTGTCTGTATATCATAATTCGTTCTTGTCGTATACTGGTATTTAGATAGGCATTAACGCTTTAATCCCCAATTGACTACTTTATAATTTACTAGCAGGGGTTAATCCACTGTTTTCACGTATTTTACGATTTGTCAGAAATCATTGTAGCAGATAATATGAAACAACCCATAATCCTTGTATTCAAATTAACTATTCACAAATATTCCGATCGACTCTTACGTGTTATTTTGGCACACCATAGGTCAAAGGTTAAACCGAGATTACATTGAATAGTTATATATTGGAGAAAATGAAGAAAAGAATAACAAAAAGTAGAAAAAACAGATATCAGTGAATATTAGAAAAAAATTTGTATTCAGTGTTGTCAGAAATCTTTATTTTGTCAATTGAAAGACACTTTATATTGAAATATAGAATCACGACTTTCCCTTTTTTTGAAAGATTGAGGCAGTGCGACAGAATGCTTCAAAACAAATACCAGGTGTTAAGGTTTTCCACAAAGATCTGCCTCTTTTCAAAAACGAAAACAAAGTTATTCACTAATAGTACCAAAGCCAGGGATAGCAATTTCAAGAATAGTTTGAACCGGGTTATATTGTATCATCAAAACTCAGAAAAGGGTGTCTGTTGGGTTCACTTATACCATTTCAAATACGAACTTGCTCGTAGTAAATAAATATAGGTTTTTTAACTGTTACTGATGTTTCGTTAATACGTTATTTTGGATTCAGGCTTTTGTTTTGTGGTTCGGATCGTTAGTATTGTTTTATTTATTCAATGAAAATATCATATCTAAGAGATTTCTAAAAGTAAATCAAAGTTAGTTTTCAATTGCCAGTAGTATTGTTTACCAAAATATAAAAATAAATAAAAGAGGGTCAATTGGCTGACATTTTGAACATTAAATAAAATATTCAGTAATTAAATAAACAAAATCCAATATGACCTACAACCCGATCAGTTGTCTCATTTACATAATTTTACCAATAACAGTGTTTGTTTCACACCGAGTATACGTATTTCCTTTCCTTGTTGTAACGAGACTTTTGAGTGGTTGGCTGCTCAGGTATCTATCGCAGGGGATATCAGGTGTTTCAGAGATAGATTGGTTTACCGCATATACTTATCATCATCAATACTACTGTCAATCTAACCCTCGGTTTGATCAGATTCTCACGAGGTGTGCCATGCATACACACGTTCACTCAAAATCAAAGTCTGACGTTATCGTCTCCGTTTCGAGCAGTACAAGGTACAGAGCTGATCGACTGTTATTGGATGATTAGGTGGGCGAGTGTCGACAGCTATTTGATAGCTCTTCTACATCTTTATTTGTATATGAAAATTAGAAGTTTAATTTTATCTTTAAAAAATTCAATGACTAGTGTTAATGGTAAAAAAGTTATTTTTCTAAATTCCTTCATTCAGCTGCGCTTGTTTGTTCGCTTATTTTGATAAGATAGAATCCACGTGTTCGTCCGTTATTTCTTAGTGATTGAACGCTTACGGCAGTTTTATGCTATCAGACGCAGACCCCACAAACACCCGCAGAAGCCTTTCCCCACCCCTAAAAACCCACAAAACTGAAACTACAACAACTTGCCACAAGACAGATTAGGACGAGAAAAACAAGACAATAATTGAATTAAAATTAAATCAAATATCGAATTTCTTAAATCAGATCGGTGGAAAATCATTAAAAGTGAATATTTTGAAAAGAACATGGAACCGATACAATTGATCCAGCCATTCAAATCTGTGTTGATATCGACGGAACCCCCATGGTGTAAATCAAGTGGAAGCTCGAAGCCTTCCTGTATGGAATAGGGGTACACAGGGAATCAGAAAAAAATACATGTCAGTTTTCGCTAATCTCATTGTTCATTGGATTATACATCCACATTTCTACAACTGAAAGTCTGGAATATTTCCTGTGGATTAGTAAGGACCTTCGAGACATATTGACTGTATATAAACAATCACATTGAAATATCTATTGATATTTACCTTATCACACTCTATTGAGCCAATCACGTATTGGTTTTAATATTTTCAAGACTGAAAAAGTCTATAAAAACGCATTGTATCAATGTTATTGTATGTAATTTCACGCTTTGCTTGAACATTCGATCTTGGTTATTTACTTTCGTGAAAATGAATCCGTCGTATTCTTTGTTAATTTGATGGCGTCGCCCTAATTTGTTCTATATTCACTAATATTCCCCTTGAATTTTCACGCACTCAATGACAGCCACGCCATCTTTGTATCACCGCTTAGAACTTCCGGTTTTAGCATTCCATTCTAAGCAGACAACTTCCTGTAGTGCGACATTCGCTACTTCCGGTAATCGACAACAATGGCGCGAGTTATATTGATATGAACGATAAACAGTTATTTTAAAGAAATCCAATTGAAGTTAACAATAGCCCATTATTGATCTGGATATAAACCAATAAAGCAATGTATATTGGTCCATGTTCAACCAAAAAGAAGATTTTGGTAGCAGGAATTTCATTATCTCTTAACAGTTTCTATAAATTACATGCAAGGATTTATTCATATGGGTAATTGTTGCGAATTTCTTGATTTGAATTGAAAATTACCACCAAGAAAGTTATGAATCACATAATATTTCCCTGAGAAACATCACACCCTAAAAGACACAAAACTTTTTTCTTCAAACTTGTGGTTTCAGGCTTGAATGAATGTTTATGAGCGACCACTTGACTGCCCTAAAGAATTAACTTTCGCTTCAACGAATTAAATACACAATAAAGAAAGGAATATGGACACAGAAGGAGACACTGTGACAGACCGCCCTTGAACATTCATTAATTTCTCATAATGTAATGAATTTATTACTTATTGATGAAGTCAGACCGAATTTCAATGTCAGTCCGTACAGAAAAACTATTTTTGTATTTTTGAAAATTGAAATAAATTGAAGTTTTACGTCTTATTTTACTGATGAACTTCTTTTTTAAAATATAAGCGCCTGTTAGCCTTGTTTGAAAGCTGTCTCTTGAAAATGCATCCATAATAGCGTGTGCGGTTCGTTTTTACGGAGAATATATTTACCAGTTTGCGTTTTTATGCTGTATTTGTTACCTCAGGGAAATATGGGAAATACGACTTCCGAGATGGTATGTTGCATTCGTTACTTCAAATTTTTCTCGGAAGTCGTAGCTAAATTTATTTCGAATTCACGACATATGACGTCATATGACGTATTAATGTTGCAAATAAAGTATATTTCTCTCTAGAGTACCTGCGTCTGTACTAATTTTCAAATGTGTCCCGAATAGAATCAAGTGGTACTTCCTAGAAGGAAACTTCCCACTTCCCGGAGGTAACAAATACAGCAAAGAAGATTACAAATATGAATAGTTGACATGAAATTTTATGTTGGCAGTTACGAAATTCGTAGTCCCAAAATTCCATTTTTTACCTTAACTAATCAATTGGAATACTATTTGAATGAATTTTAAATTAAACGAATTTATTCTATAAAAATAAATCAAATGGATTTGAACAGTGAGAAAGCCTTTGATTAACAATACCCAAACGTTTCGTTCTTCGTAATGGCTAACTTCGAACCGTTTCATTTTAATAGAAATTTTATGAATAAATCTAAAAGTTCATCAATGAAGATTAAGGTATTGATTTCTTGGCTATTGAACGAATGAACACTTTTTAAATCAGAATAAAAAGGTGGCTAATCCGTGAATGTTAAACGCGATAGACAGAAGGTGAGGAAAGGTAGAAAATCGTTAACCATCTGGAAAAATCATGTTACATTCAACTGAAGAGAATGAAAAACGTCAGTGACGACATTTTTTGTCTTGAAATCGGAATAAAGAAACTCGTCTTTTGATGTGACCGATTCAACTAATCATCTATAAAGCACTGAAAGGATATATCGATCAAGTGATTATCAACAAATGATCAAGTATGGCCGAGGTAAAAAGCAGGAGAATATATCAATCAACTTTATTAATATCGTAATTATCAATGAAAACGGTAACATTGACTTTTACTGAAAGGCAACCTGGAATTATTTACAGGGCGGTTGGGATTTTCAACGCTTTTATCATTAGTCTTACTTTGAAAATATACCAGATAATGAACTGAAGTTCTACTCTATGGAAAATTTTCCTTTGAATTTGGTTGATGAGACCAAGAAAAATTTGCTAAATGATTGGTTAAGGCTTTTGCATTTCAATCTTGAGCATCAGAACAACTTCCGGTTTCGTCCACGACGTTCGCATTGTCTATTGTAATTTACTTGATGCATACAACTATACAAGGAAGTAATTAACCCCAAATCTGTAACACTTGATCAGTTTAGATTGGAAATCACACATTTCCATTCATTATATTGTTATATTGTATGTGTTTCAATTTGGTGTAAGAGCACTGTCGTCATGAGTGCCCAGGAAATTCAAAAGTTGTTAGTTATGGTCGTAGTTTACGCTGTTGTAGGTATGCTGATGATATATCCGCGCAGAGTTCCACTTATGTGAACAACGCAATTTGGATTTATTAAACCGGAAGTTGTTATGATTACCAGGACTGAAATTGCAAAAGTGATAACCGTAAGGCTTTCCATTGGAAAGTTCAGGACATCAACCAGAAAAAACTGAAATCGCTCCTGTACCGGTCTGTTACTAGTGTTGACTAAAAACAAGAATTAATTGTGGACAAGGAACGTCAGAGAGTACATTATTATTTAACATTTTCTACAAATCTATTATATCAACTTCATTATTTACCCATAATCTGCCCTTTTATAACCCTATTTAGGTAGTTATAATAGCTGAATATAATGGTATCATTTCAATTCTTAGACAAAATGTGAAAAGTATGACGTAAAACTCCATTCATTTCATTTCACTTAGAAAAATTGTTACCAATATCTTTTATTTTCTACTAATAAACTTTTGTTCATAGATAAAAAGCCGCGAAACTTATAAAGCCGGGTGTTTTCTTTTATTTGTTAGTATTCTACTATGTTATTTAGTAAAATTTGGATTATTCTGTTCAGGTGCATTTTGAACAATGGAATAGTTACTAGTACTTCAAACAGTTGAAATGGATAGAGTTAAGGGCATTGGGGTCAATTTGACAGCTTGATTGCAAGTTGAGACCGCACCACTTTGTCTGGATGGTTGCTAACCTGAAGGTCCAGGGTTCAATCCCGGAATAGGTGGAGATAACACCTTCGGATTTTTCAACCCGGTTTCCCCCTGTCAGTGATGCAGGTAAGAGGGGCTGACATGGAAAAAGCGTCTAGTCGTTCGGATTGGACAATAAACCGAGGCCCCTAGTGCTACAGGCTGTGCACGTTAAAGATCCCTCGACAGTTGGAAATCGAAAAAGAGCAGGCTAATTCCGCTGTCCTGGCAAAATTTCCCTTATCGCACCCTGCATGGTATTGCCCGTCTTTATTAGCCTACATGGTGCAGAAAGTAGCACGTAAAACTCCATTCATTTCATTTCATTTCATTTTGTCTGGATGGTTACAAGAAATTCTGGACGTATAGCGGTTATATTATTTACAAAATTTCGTTTCGGAAAATATGCCGCCAAGGGTTTTGAATATGATGCATTGTTGTAATAGAAAAATGCCACGTGTGCTGTTTCACCAAACCACTGTCTACCTTTCTTGCAATATGTTTCTCTAGGCTGTGACAAGTTTCAATAATATATAACAAGGACGGATAACTCAAGATTATCCTTCTGACAAGGGATTAGTGACAATAGGCACACTTATAACGTAACTGAATAATACATGATATTAAAAGAGGTTGAAGCAATATGTTATCGTTATTTTACACTAGGTATTAAAGCTGTGACTATACAACTATTCTGTTACCCCATTACATGTATATTGATGGTGGTAATATGATGGTTATATTGCCATTTTCGTTTCTCGAATTCGATCGGGTAATATAATCGTATTCTATTCTTTTTGGAGATGGTCAACATTTCAGTACAGAACAAGTCACATTTTAGGGTTAAGCTGTGGCATGAAGGAGGAGAGCAAGTAGAGGAACGAAGAGAAAGGGGGAGGAGACCTGGAAAGTAAGGGAGAAGAAGAGACAGAAAGATAACTTTATTTCATGTACAGGAGGTGAGGATTAGAATGACAGGCGGTGGTGGGTCCATGGGGTATTCTCTTAATTTGAGAGGCACTCATTGTAACTCCGTACAGTACTCCGAAGACTTACTGAAGACGGTCGTTATTTCATTTTGCTAGTCGCATTACATCTGCCTGTAATAGAGATGACAAAAATAGATTTAAAAAAATCAGAACTAACCTCAATGGTCAGAGAATTGCACTAATAAAACTGCACAATTCTTTCCCTTGAACTAAACGTATATAAAACGTTACTATTTCAATTTAAAAAAAAATGATTCGCAATTTATAAAAATACGCTAGCAATTGATAATGTTCTGGTTGTAGATGCAATGGATCCAACTTTATCTAACCCAGCGTTGCCTGGTTGCCTAATATTACTAAATTTAGCAAAAATTATCATAAAAGTATACCATTTGATTTGATTCGCAGATCGTTGTGATAAATTCTAATTTTCCTAATCATAAGAAGTAATTGGATCGCAAGAAAGGGTTATTTTAACTGACAAATTGAGATGCGATACTGCTCAAATTGAACCTAGAAAAGAGCGCTGGATAAAGGGCAATTCAATAACATTGAATCAATCAATTGGGCTGCCATAATGATACTCATTGATAAGCTAAATAGGAAGCATAGATCAATATATCTCAATGGAGATCATCAATTTTTCAAGATGGCCTCGAAAATAATTGCATAATATGTTTTTAAGAAAGTACTCGATGCCCTTCCGTTAATTGAAATTTAGTAAACATCAAACCAACTTCATTTCTGTTACATTGTTTACCATACAATAACCTCTCCCTTGTCTCCTCGTTTTGGATGAGGTATTGTGATTAGAATTGGTTTATTTTCACCTCCACCCCTGGAGAGTCGATAGAAAGTTAGCCCCAAGTGATTCTCAAGTGTGTTTTTCAGTTTCTATAGGTTCCCGCTATGATATCAATTTCTTTAAGTCATTATATCGTTACTAGTTTCTATAAAAACTATTATAGAATAATCGAAGTTTACCCTGACGATAGAAGCTATTTAACAACAATCGAAGCTTACCGTGAACCACCCCGGTGTGCGATACCACACCGACAAAGGTGTTGTTACAATTCTCACCCTGTGTGGTTCCTATAAGTACGAAAGGTTAGTGCGAGGGATATTTCTACTTCCGGTGATCTTTAATTATGAGATACAGATAGTCAAGGATATTTATGCACAAAAAGAATAAAAGATACAAGAAAAGAGACCAATGAAGTCATGTATTAGATGCAGTTCGTAATTCAAACGTACTTTACGTGTTTATGTCCGATCCCCAATGCTTTTAGGCTAAGTACGTGTATAATTTGTTTGTAAGGGGCATGTAGGCTAGCTCGAAGTGTGGTTTTAGTTACCATTTCATGTTACATTAATATTGGACTTCTCGCACCTTTGTTCGGAACCCCGAATGTACTCCAGAATGAGTAGTTTAATTAACTTTCATTTAATATCGTGTAACATCACAGCAAGTTTATATTATAGTCACGTTAAATTTATCACAGTGCCTTAAAATGCTTATTTCTAAGTGTTGTTCAATCACCCCAATATCTTACACCCCGAGTTTACATCATGGAATATAAATATTTCATTTTATCGTTCATAAAAGAGTCCAATTTTTATCGTTCATATGCTCTAGTTATATAGAGTAAGCACTAAATGCCCCCTCGTCACGCCCACCCACGTTATAAAGGGTATGGATTCATTTCATACCATGTTTTGAGAGTCAGTCTTGCAGAACGCCCGTCCATTCACTTCAGACACTACCTTTCTTTTTAAATTCATTGCCTTTTTTCACATTGCATTCATACCGTAACTCGAATACAGTATTCATATTGTGCTCTCGGAGAAAAGATTTGGGGTCTCACTTACTGATACCCATTGCTGGGTGTCAGGGGTCACACCTTATTTGTCCGTTAACAAACGAAGCTAATTTCAGCTCTATTAACTTGTAGATTTTGTAATATTGGGATGGGAAGAAGGAAGACATCTTCACTCGTTACCGCTTCTTTGATGCACCCTAGCTTCAGAAGGTGATTTAAATTACTGTATTGTACATTTTACTTTTATGTTGTGTCCTGAAAATAAAAATGATGCAAATTTGTCTGAAGTTGTTAATCCTTCGATAATCCCCTTGAAAAAATAAAATATAAATCTTAGATGTTTCCACGAAGACGCCAAAATAAAATTCTTTTTTTCTTAGAAGTTTTATTTCAAAAATGAATTACGATAAAGAAATTTTGATTCATCAGCATTAAACAGAATTTTCTGCAGCCTGTGTCTGTGAATGGTGAAAACCAATACACCAATCGACGTCCAAACTTCTTATGCTACTGTCCGCAGTGTGGGTTATCAAAAGCTTCCACAATTTACTGACCTGCTGAATTAGGCTCATGCTACTTAAACTGAAGTATCGGGGTTGGGTTCTGACAAGGTTCCCCCAACTCATGCAGATCGCCAATTTGGCACAAATATAACAGGCATGGCGAAACTCATCTTAATACTTGATGCAGAAAATAGGACGTAAAGCTCCATTTCATTTCCAGTATTTTCAATTATATTCAGATTTCGGCAATTCTTTTGTTATTGAAGATTTTGGTACACGGGTTTTACAAATTGGCAATCTTGATAAAATCTAGAAATTATAGACTGGCCTATTGAGACTGTTTTCACTACTTGTGGGTGGGAACAATAAGTAAATTACAGACAAACGTGACGTCGATACTGTATTTTGAAAAGTCATTTGGATAGCCTAACTAGCATTGAATTCAAACGAATGAAAATAAACATTATAAATAGAAGAGCTATTATGCTTATTGAAAAATTAATGAAGTATCGGCCACTATATTAACACTAATTAAAAGTTCAGACATGTTTACGGATTGGATGAGGATTATCGCAGTGATTTATATCAGCTGTATTAGCCTGATAAATTACAGTTGATAAAGGACAACAAGATAACTTGATTGAAGTTCGTGTATTCCACCGAGGCTCCTTCAATACAATATGCTATCGTGTTCGATTCTAAGTTTGCTCTCTGCCATGCGACAGAACGAAACTAATCCTATAGAGCACGACATGGATTAATTGTTCATATCGACAAATCACCTCGTTATTAGGA
The DNA here is from genome assembly GCF_000327385.1 of Lottia gigantea. NCBI lineage: Eukaryota > Metazoa > Mollusca > Gastropoda > Lottiidae > Lottia > Lottia gigantea. The sequence goes on along the minus strand of NW_008709945.1, from coordinate 1,057,079 downwards.
AATTAATAGCCAGTCTTCACGAAACACTACAAGCACACCAAAGTAATGAACGTCATTATTTACGTAAAATGCCATGCTATATTTATTCACCTAATCTTATTTCCACCTATTCTATATTTTGCAATTTTTGTTTGGCAGTTTTTATAACAATTTAAAAAATACTGTGTCGTGTGAAATTCAAATTACTACTAGCATTACAACCTGATAGATCTCGGTTTCATCTATGCCATCTATACCGTCTGTATCCCTTTTCAGACTGAAAATATGAAGTTCGGTTAATCTAAAATCAAAAAGACGAGGATGGAGGTAAGAAAAATAATAGATAATATTGTAATGTATTCTACAATGACAAAACATAGCCCTTAACTGACCAAAAATACATCAACATTATTTAAAAGAGGCAAAATATCCTTCTCTCTTCCTGTTTGTTCCAATCTTTCACAATAAAAACCTTCACGAAAAATGGCTACATAGGTGACCTCTCCTTTTTCAACTTTTTCACAAAAAATAGTTAAGAAAGAAAGTAAGGAAAGATGACTTATAATACATTGGCCAGTGCTTCTGGAGAGTATCTTCTATAACACCCACCTCCCCGAAACCACTGGAACCCAAAATACAAAACCGTTTGATTTGAGTCCTTCAGATTTTCAACACCAGAAGTTCCGCACGTGCTGATATTCAATATGGCGCACGTCAGCTTTAAAGGCAGAAGACAACATGTTTAAATGACAAGGTACAATTAAAGATTTAACTCATCATGGAGTCTTAGAAATAAATATCAATTATTCTTTAGTTCTTAATGTCTCTATTTTCAGTCTATTAGTGCACAGTTTCACGGTCATTTTTACAAATTAGTCATTTCTCGACACTGCCTCGACAAGAAAGTTGGCATGGCCGAAAGCGCGAATTCGGGGGAATAAGGGGCGAAATGAGAAAGAGGTGGAACGGGACAAGGACGAAATGAAAAAGGGGCGATATGCAAAAGGGGGAAAGGGGCAAAATGGAAAGGAATGAATTGGGAAGGGACGGGATGGGAATAGATTATGGGCAAATTGGGAAGGGGCAATATGGTAATAAACCCCATTCGCACACCATTCCAATTAGAAGTATTCATGAATGTATAAGTCCTAATTTTGATAATCAAGCAAAGATAAAGACACACATATGAAATTGAGTTAATTTGTCGAAGATCAGGTGCGTGTCGTTTTCAATTCAATTCAGACGACGCGGGTAATTTTTACGATTTACGAACTCGAGCAGAAGTGCCTGGCGAGATATTGCTCGTGACTTGCGCCATCTTGAAAATTTCATTAACGTAATGTTTGTAGATAAGGTATCCTGCGGTGATAGAGATGTTGTAAGCACTGATATCACGTGACGTTAACTCTCTGTGTCTGCGGGGAAGATGTTCCTTTGATTTTCGAAGATAAATTTGAAGATATGAGTAGTTTGATTAATTTGTTGTGATGATCAATATTTTATAAGATGCTGATGGGCTTTTCCATTTCTTCCCTTGGTCAAATACTTCATCGTCATTTTGGTAAGCAGCTTAGCGACAGTGCAAGAAATTAATTGTTTCTCTCCCAGCGCGACAATTTTCCCCTCTTAATCCCAACCACTTCAAGTTTTTCCTAATTCCATCTCTCAGTCAATGTCCCAATGTCTGCCTCTTCTATCATGTTAAGAAGATTACCGACCCGCTCCTAATGATTTTGTCAGGCTTTTTTAGAATCAGATCTAATGTTTTTCTTTCTCCAGGAACTCTTTTAATAGAAGACAACCATATTGGGTTCCATCTATTCTAGGAGATTTTCAGAGAGACTTTGTCAAAACTGTCATAGAAAATGACCGAAACAAAACATTACTATGATAAAGGATCTCTTTGGGAATAATATATAATCGCCATTATTCCTTTCTGTTAGCGAAGTCGGTAAGCTACAATTTTCGCGGTTAAAAATGTCTTTTACCGTCTCAAATGACAGACGTTAAAAGTCATGCTCTCCTGTCATTAGAGATAAATTTGACATTGTCGTCTGCAAATGGTTTCGAACAAAACACCTGGCTGCTAACTATCTCTTACTTAACCCATGTACGCACCTGAACACGTGTGTAGGACACTGAACGTGTGTGAAATTGAAACAACACACTGAATCTCACTAATTGACAATTTATTTGGCTGAAACCAATTCCATTTACCTTTTGTTCAAGGTATAATATATTGGTCACGCGATGACTTTCACTTCCGTTAACGATTGACTGCGCATGTGTCAGTACAATTAATATTCGTGCGCAAATTTGTAGAAAATTAGGGCGTGATGAGTCGAGATAGTGAACGTAGTCACGTGTGATGGACAAAATCGAAAATATTTGATTAATATTTCGTTTCAGATTTAGCAATCAAGGTAACGATAATAGAATTGAAATTGACAGGTAGCATGCGTCAGGCAGTCAATTAATAAGAAATAAATTTGTTCGCGGATAAACTATTTTACGGATGGGCGGAAGGATAATGGCAATTAGGAAACCACTTTTGAGAGAAGTCATATTGGTGACTTAAAAGTGAAATATATTAATATGTTTTATAAAAGGAATGGATCTCTATTGTTCCTGGGTTTTAAGACATTATCAATTGCTTTTATACATTACTTTGTAGAAAAATCTGAAATTGTACCTTTGTAATCTGGCTATACATGCAGTAAATAGTGTATTAATTACTCTTCCATACTAAAGGTTGAGTACAAACGGCAAACCAGCTTCAAAATTACATGAATTGTAAAAAAGAAAAAATCATGTCTCGCTATTGACACAGTTTTTTTTCTAAATTGTAATGCCAATGTCCTTGTTTTATCAATTTGATTAGGATATAACTTTTTGCGATTTTCTAATTTCTTTCCCTTTAACGTTTCAATATATTATGCAAAGTTTAAAGGCACATCCTTTTGTCTTAAAATGGCGTATATTACTGGGCATGTCTTCAGACAGCATGCAATTTGCAATGAAGGAATTTCTTCTTTCGGGAAAGCAGATAATATGTTAAATGTTGAATCTTTGAAAATAGAGAACGAATTTCTCACAAACTCATTCTTTCGTTGCATATCAACTTTTAAACAGCTTTCTTATTTGCAAACCTAATCTGAAAACTCGATATGTATTTTATATTGCCCACATCCCTCTTACAGCCAATTTGTATATGTCCTTTTCTTTAATTTGCGATCTGTTTTGATCTTGAGGCGAAGATAAAGTTTCATTAGCTAAACCTTGGCTTCTTTCTGCAAGCTAAATGTGAAACCACGGCAGATAACAATAGGATGAGGCGAAACGAAGACATCCCTACTGGATAACAATCTGTCAAAGTAAATTAATCAACAACATCGTCTTCAAGTCTAATTGAAATAAAAAGAACTGGCGGAAACACTAAATACACATACCATTCTTCTTCCGATTGGTTAACCGGAAGCTAAGAATGGTCACGTGTTTTATCAATCGTCATATTTTCACTTTGGCTCAATCTTGCACGTGCAGTCGCTGATTGGTTGCGTTTGGCGCCGCGGGAGTTTGAATTGTACCAGAATAACTATGGTGGAATATTATTAAGGTTTAAGAAGAAAACGAAGGACTGGTGTGAAACCCGTGATCTCGACATCTGTTACACAATTTGTGGCATTTCCGAATTTAGCCAATTTTTGTCACCATCATTACATCAAGTCTACTTGTATGGAGTGACATTTGACGCCATTTTCTACTTGATTAGTTCTATAGATTGTGATTATTGAAATGGAATTGGTCATTTCAAGTTTGTCGTAATGACTTTCAAAATGCCACTCTCCATCAGAGAAAATTAGGCATCTATTATATAACATTCTTGAATTTTTGTCTTCTGATTTCTGATCTCTAATATATAAAATTGCCATGATAAAGGCACTATAAGGATCTTTTGATAGAATCAAAATAATATAAGTTTGAAATCTATTAAAATAAATTGTTAATTTTTACAGTTTTATGATTAAAACAAATTTATTTACATTATCTTGATGCAATTATAGATTTCTTTCTATTATATAAAAAGAGAATATAAAAATTTCATATGCGATGATCTTTAATTTCCATTAAATTCTACTTATACTTACTGTTATACCAGCGTTTTGCTGTCAGCAGCAAGTTAAAAATATTCCCTGAAATGAGCAGAGATCTGAACAAGAAAGAGGAGGCTAAACAAAATGTTCTTCATTGCAGACAAAGGAGTTAAAAAAAGTGCAATAATCATTTCATTTCACAAAATAATTGTAGTAAAAGAAATTGAAAATATCCAGAACAGCAAGTTAAAGATCGAGCAAGATTGAAGAAGAGGAGACTAATGCTGATATAAACAAAATATACCTCATTGTGCACTACACATGCGTGTCAGCCTTCAACTCAGACAAAAAAAAGCATTCAACTTCATTTAATTTCACAGAATAACTGTAGTAAAATTATTAAAAAACAACCATCAGACCTATTCTTTATATTGATCAGGTAATGGTTGAATTGTTGGAATTGTGTCATTGAAATTCGATTAACAATAATATAATACTGAAGATATGGAATATGGGAGTAAAACAATGTGATATGAAGTAAACTCTGATCACAGAACTCTAGTTAAACATGATCTCAGAGTAATCAATTAAACATGATTAGATGTTTCCTATGTTTTCATTGATTATGTAATTTATCAAATATTTCATAAAGTTTATGAATGCTTCAGTTAAAGATGTTCGATACTGTTTGGTGCAATATCAATTTTTTTTGTTCTGTTGCCAGATAAATGTGATGGAAATTTTGTTGTGTATTTAATGGGAGAGAGTGTCAGGTCCATAAAATCTGGAATTATGACCAAATCCTTCTCCTAGTGTTCAACAAAATAAAGGTTTTTGTTAATATTGTGAGGTTTATTTTAATTTCCCTGTAATAAGAGGGAGCTATCTTTATTTCATGATATTCTTTTGGTCCGATTTTTAGAATTTTATCTTCATAATTCCCAAACTCTTTACAGGGTAAAATGTTTCGTTTCGGACTTTCTAAAGTATATTGTATATTTTATATTGCGTAGGAATAATAATAGTGTTTTTTTGATATCTAAAATGTCTCGAATATCAATTTTATCCAAAAACTGTTGAAAAAAATATATTTAGAGAATTTCAAAAGCATAAATTAAAGTCGTACAAATTCTTAATTAAAAAAAATAACCGAAAATAATTATCCATGTTTGAATCATATTGGTTCAAAATCATCATTTCACTGCAGTCGAATGTGTAAATTTTGAATATGACCATAGAACCCTTTAATCTGCACACTTTTACTCCATTCATAAACTGTGTGGTTTTTAAATAACTCGACGTTTAAAGGGTTAATAAGCTTACAGCAAGTAGGGTGATAATAAAATCTTGCTATAAGGCGATTACAAGGTTTATATATTGTTCAAGGTAACTTATTCTAATTGATTCTATGTCAAATAAGAAATAGAACGATTAGACTTGGTTTGGATTCTTAATTTAATCTTATAGAGTAACTTTTAGGCGTGAAGGAGGGTGTTAAACGAATTACAACATGTAAGCCGATTTACTTTAAAATCACTTGATAATACAGTTCTCAATGTAAATAGATAGCATGGTATTTAACTTTGTAAATATTTACAAATCACTGGTTTTATGTGCAATTATTGACTAATTGATACAATTCTTCCAAATTGCAAATTTCCTCCGAGGTTGTCTGAATTAAGATGGAGTCAGGCGCCATTTGTTAGTATCATGCATCGTACAGTAAAGTATACCAAAGAGTCATTAGATTTACCACGACAAGAGTTCGACATCCGGTTTACTGAATATGACTTGTGGTATGTTTAAAATAACACGGAATCAAAGGCTCTAAGTTGTGGTTAAACAGTAAAACTGTAAAACTATAGCACTCTATATTCTTTCCAGTCGTAGGTAACTGACAATAGCTCAACTACCATAGGTACCACGGTTACCCACCCTCGCAGAAATAGCATTAACTACAGACTGGAAATATTCTAATCCTCCACTAGCAGGCATTAAATTGACTTACGGTCAAGAATTCTCAGAATATAGAAGAGAATAAAATGTTAAAAAACATTCCCGGGGGAGGGACCCCAACTCATTTAAATCCACATACCCCCACTAATCTAATTGAGCTACTGGTTACTAAAACTAACGAATTGTTGTTCATATCCTCAGACTTCCGGTCCAAGGAATTTTATAGAAAATTGAATTGGAACCTCCATAGAATGTATACATCATTTCATTCTTTAATCAACTGTTGGGCACTCTTCTTCAAAATATATAATACATCTCCTCAAGACATTGATAATAAAGAAGCACAAGATATATATAATAAATAATTAATAACACTGCCTGTATGAACATGTGAAACGTTGAGTTAATAAATGTCAGAAATAGTATAACTATATATCTTGTGATTCTTACCTATATATGGTTATACTATTTCTGATATTTATTAACTCAACGTTTAACATGCTCATACATTCATCGTTATCAAATAAATAACAATATGTCCATATATCTTGTGCTCCTTTATTATCAATGTCTTGTGGGGATCTATTACCTATTCCTATATATTTTATAAACAGTACGTTAATAATACTTTGTTGATACCGTACCCCTTTATAATATCAGTGCATGCTCCCTAAGTATCAAAATAAGTGAAACTGTCACCTCGGTGGTCAAAACTATAAAATATCCATTAAAAACATAATGGGAGTTATATGAAGTACTATACAAGCTCATTGTACGCCTACCTAACTATTTAATCAAGCGGAAGTGACACGAGGGCTTATTTTGCATAAATATAATTCATTATTCATTTATAGGCTGACAGCTAGTTCAGTATTTTCTATGAGGTAGTCTTATTCAGGTAGCTTGCCCTGAAAATATTTGTGAAGAGAACATGTTAAATTTAGAGACACAGAGTTTCTGACGGAAATGTCGGTAGAGATAATACCTATAGTAGAACTGTACATAAAGCAGCAAAGATGAATAATATATAAAATAAATTTTTACCATTTTTACCTTCAAAAGTCATCTGATTGCAAAAGACACTTTGGAAAGTAGGCTATGGCTTTTTAAAATGTATTGCTAGAATAGAAGCAGAAAGTAACTTGTGGTTCTAACCATTTGTTTCAAATTTACATCTATCAAAATCACAGATGTGAATATAGAACTGTGTAATCGAAATCTTAATAGGAAAGAATTGATGAATGAAATAACTTTTTGCCACAGTCAGTCACCTCATAGTGGAAGGGAAGTAACTTGATTTAATTCGCTTTAACCTGACCACTTTTAATCAACGTCGTTAACAAAAATGGCTCGGAAGGGCAAGTAACATATCCGGAGGGGAGATAGGGGAATTACAGTGATGATATGAGTCGGAAATCTATTTTTTCAGAGGGAGGGGAGGGGGGGGGGCATTGCAGTTGAAGCAACGAGTCTGTCTTTAACCTTAAAAGAACAAGAAAGATCTCTCATTGATATACAGTATAAACGTAAATGTGCTTAAAATATTTTGTAATAATTAAACATAATAATTAGAATTATTACCCATGAAGTACGTTGTAATATTTTAAAATGTTCACCGGTGTGAAATACCACTTGCGGGTTAATTAAGTGAAACTCGTAATTAGAAATTTCCTTTGAATAGAAGTACAGATATTTGCAGTAAATTGGATACAGGTATAGAGCTGTCACCTAATTAAATACATGATCTCCCTTGCATCTATTTTCATTTGATTCTCTTTCCTAGTTAACAAACACTTATGAATTGCTCTGAACTTCTCATGAATGATAATAATCATTCAATTGAATCATATTTATATTCAATTAGGTAGTTGAAAGCGATATCCTAAGCAAACTAAACTGCCTCTAATAAATGTGTTAGTTGCCTCCCTTGAATTGATTAAATTAGGCTACAGGACCTTGTTAACAATGATATGGGCCTATATTAAGGGTTTTTTCTATTTTGGCAGTTTATCTGTCTTTGTTTGAGAAAATGTAATTTTGCGAATTTTTAGAAAGTGTATTTTCTGTGTACTTTTCTGCACACGAAAAAAATTAAATCTAGCCCTGCACTTTGTCGTGTTTACGTTGAGAGATATCTCATTAAAATTAAATAACAAAGTCATATATTTTTCTGTTTTCTGATATCTTAGTCTAGACGAAATTGTAATCTAATTTTGATTAGATTGCTATGAGAGTGACTTCATTTGGCATCCATGATCTGATGTAATTGTCATGCACCAATAGATAGCCAACTATGAAATTCAACCAATGCTGCGTTCAATAAGTGTACCGGATGCTTCTGAATAAATTTGTATTTAGAAACAAATATGATGAACTAAAATTATTTGTAACGATTCGTGAAATGAAGTGTAAAAACTCCCTAGAGATAAAAATAGACAATGTAATAATTTCTACTGAATAATTCATTTATCTTACTCAACAATCTGTAACATATTCTAGACTACAAAAATTAATACTGTAAAAACTTGTTTAGCAACTTATGGAATCTACATTCTATAACAGATACGTCGGTTGAATCTGTCTCAATGATCGAATCTACATTTTGAAACAGATTTGTGGTTGAATCTGTCTCAATGATCGAATCTATATTCTGTACAGAGGCGGATTAACCTAAAGCCAAACTAGGCAGCTGCCTTTCGGCCCATGACAAATTTTGTAACATTAAAAATTATCAAACAGTTCATAAATTTCCGTGGGCTCATCGAAAATTGTCCTACAAGGAGCGTGATGTGTGAGAATCAACTAAATTGTTTGAGCCTAATGGTGATGAATGCCGATATCGTGAATACGATTGATGCTGATGAGCTGATTGATCTGTTCCTGAAAAAAAAGATCGCAAACCTCCTGCAATAAAACTGGGCCCTCTACCGCTCTACGATCCAACACGTCCAAAATCCGCCACTGATTCTGTTACAGATTGGCGGTTTGAATTTGCATCAATGACCGAATCTACATTTTGTAACTAATTGGCGGCTTGAATCTGTCTCAATGATCGAATCTACATTTTGGAACAGATTGGCGGCTTGAATCTGTAACAATGATTGAATCTACATTCTGTAACAGATCAGCAGCTTGAATCTGTCTCAATGATTGAATCTACATTCTGTAACAGATCAGCAGCTTGAATCTGTCTCAATGATTGAATCTACATTCTCTTACAGATCGGTGGCTTGAATTTGCCTCAATGATCGAGTCTTTCTGTAACAGATTGTTGTTATAATTTGCTAAAACACAGCCAGATTCACAGATTCACGGTATAATAATAAGTTGAACTAGACCGTCCGTAGCAATTTATGATAATAATGATTTTTCTATATCACAAAAGGTTAACAAACATTACACGTCATAATATTCTCGATTTTTGGCTAGCAATTTGTAACACTTGGAAAAATTACCTCTTGTCGACCTTCGGCTAAGCCCACCTACCGTTATTATATCACACTTGATACAGTTTATTTGATGTACAATATCTCATTAGGACTATGTTAGGCTTTCTATGGGATGACTAATGACTCTCAGAATGTAAACAGCAAATTAGTTTTTGAAATATCACTTGAAACGACAAACGGAAGTTGTTAACTTCGGTTAATTGGAAATTCCTCCAGTATGAAATTAAAATGGAAAAAAAGAGAGTTTTAATTAAGCAAGATTTAGAATATAGACAATAGGAGTGTGTATTATAAATTTATAACATCAAAAACATTCGGTTATAACCGACAAACAATGAAGTTCACAAGTACAATGCAGTGTTGGAGAAGACTTGAATTATACTAGATATAGATTATAACATAACATCCTGAAACCGTAGCAGTAAGATGAACTCTAGTGACGATAGAACCGGATTAACGGATGGATTAGTGGGAATATTAAGGACACATTGTCTGGAACGAGGATGTGGTGGGATTAGGGGATTAGGATTAATGTTCCGGCATCTGGATAAAGATTATTCCAAACGAATAACCCTAGACGAATTCAAAGATGGAATAGATTTCTATGGATTGAAATTATCGGAGAGCTATGTCCGGAAATTATTTGAAGTCTTGGATAAAGATAATTCTGGTGGGATAGACTTCTGTGAGTTTATGTTAGAGCTAAGGCCTGAGTTATCACCACTTAGAAAACAAGTTATTGATGAATGTTTCAATTCTTTGGATAAGAATCAAGACGAAATTTTAAATATCCACGACTTAAAAGGTTAGTTATTTCATTATATTTGTGGATTTATTTCATTACATTTGTGGATTTCGACATGTCTTAGAGTTGATGTTCTGTTCATCGGGATCATACTCGTAATAATGGACATAATGGAACTATGAGCTTCACACAATATATGCATGGTCATTATATTGAGAGCATAAGATGCTAAATGCTGTAGCCATATCTAAGAGCCTACGTAATTTCCAGTTCGACATCGCCTGTAGGCCTTTTTATTCTAGAAAAAAAACTTGACCAGATTATGACGTCACTATTGCAAGTACCAGCGGCGTCCCAATCTGGTCATTTTTTTCTGCAATAATAAAAACCACAAAAGTTGGATGAGAAATCAGAATGATGCAAATAAAAGCAATAAAAGGCTGAAATCTCAATCGTATCATGATGTGGTCACTGACAAAAATTGCCCAGAGAAACTTGGTCATAAAAAGGACGAAATCCATCCTTCTTGTTACCTTGTCTATAAGTTTTATTTTTTGTTACTCTGCCTTGTTTAATTAATTATTGACTGAAGCACATTTCCTTTCTTCTCTTATATAAAATGATAACTTCCATGCATGTCACTATGCTCTTTGACTTTTTACAAACAATAGACAGAATAACAAAGAGATAATTACATGACAGCACATACATAACATAACATAACAACAATACAGTCTCGTTTTATCGATTTAAGTTGTTTACCTCAAATAACAAACATAGGACACATTACAATACATCAGATAAAAAATAAACATCAATATTGTATAATTATATTCTTGGTTATCAAGAAAGGAAGGGTTTCAATATCTGAAATTGATATTCTGTATTATTACGAAGATAACATCTTAAGACCACATGGACCTTGACTATCATCTGCTCCTGGGTCAATCCTCTTGTATAAGTTTCATAACTAAAGTTCACGAAGAACTTGTCCATCAACTGGTCATGGCCAATCCACTCATACAGGGAACATCTTAGGTTCACGAGGATGTTGATTATGGTAATTGACAAACCTCTGGGCATGGGTCTTTCCCAATTTTTCCAGCTGTGTCCATTTACAGATGGGTCAACTGGAATTATGAGGATATCACCAGATTACCTTACCATAGATATCCACCATTACTGAAATACGGTTTTAGCGATTTATAACCATGAAAAAGTCTCGAGAAAACTCATTTCTAGTGGAAAACAGTTGAGATAATTAAATTTCAGTTTCATTACGAAAACTTCTTTCCATCTAAATTAAATTGTTGTCGTTTGATTTCCCATGTCTTTTTTATCACACGTCTGAAATCATCTAGGTAATCTTTGATAATGATTTTGTCAGCTCTCTGTTATAACTTTCGGATGATAGACATTTGAAATAAGTTATCAATAGAGTACTAGTGTTTGTCTTTAGGTAATGGTAGTTTGTAGATTATAGGGGTTGCTTGTGTTGAGGTTTGTTGGGGAATTAAGTTGTATTAATCAAGCATAGTCTGATTTAATTAATCAGCTTTTTGTTGGTTTCTTATTGTGTTTAGCAGCTTTTCAGATGGCTTTTCAGTAGTGTCTTTCTAGATTGTAACAGGTGGTTGTTTAAAATAGTGTTTGTTGTTTAACAGTGTTTTTTGTTGGTTGTTTAACAGTGCTACTGCTTGTTAGTAGCTTAACATTGTTACTGTTGATTGTTTAACAGTGCTACTGCTGGTTGTTTAACAGTGTTACAGTTGGTTGTTTCTCAGTGTTACAGTTGGTTGTTTATCAGTGTTTCTGTTGGTTGTTTAACAGTGTTTCTAATGCTTGTTTAAAAGTGTTTCTGTTGGTTGTTTTACAGTGTATTGTTGTTTGTTTAACAGTGTTACTGTTGGTTGTCTAGCAGTGTTCCTTTCGGTTGTTTAACAGTGTTTCTGTTGGTTGTTTATAAGTGTTTCTGTTGGTTGTTTATTGCTGTTTTTGTTGTTTTTTTAACAGTGTTACTGTTGGCTATTTATTAGCGCTACTTTTGGTTGTTTAACAGTGCTTCTGTTAGTTGTTTAGCAGTGTTTCTGTTGGTTGTTTAGAAGTGTTTCTGTTGGTTGTTTAGAAGTGTTACTGTTGGTTGTTTAATAGTATTACTGTTGGTTCTTTAGCAGTGTTACTATCAGATGTCTAGCGGTTTCTTTCGGTTGGTTTCTCTTGCAGCATTTTTCTTGGTAACTGAACATTGTTTCTTTAATTTTTTTGCTATTATTCATTTCATGGACAGAGTTTTTCCATAGGTTTGTTTATTATGTTTCCTTGGTCTCCTATAGAATTGAGGTGAAGGAGTTGCGTCCCATGTTATATACAGCTGAAATGAAGACTGGGCCCAATTTAACAGTATACGTATTGCATTAAGTGGCATAATCGATATCTTTCCTCAACTGTCTAGAGGACATTTTCTCTGTTATATCTAATTGTAAGACTTCACTGAGCAACAATAGGCAATGATAATTTGTAAACATCAACTTGTTTCAACAATCCTCTGGCGGATCAATCAGGGATAATTTTTATGCCAGTTACCATAGCAACAAACAAAATACATAAACACATAAATCATATTCATATTCGTAAAAAAATAAAATGCTAGGTAAATGACATATTAAAATAAGTAATTAAACTAATTGCAAGTTTGAAATTAGAAAACCTAAAGTTTTTATGAAAAATCCAATTAACAGTCAGTCTCAAATTCTTTGCTTGTTTTTATAAGTTATACGCTTATTTATTCTGCAAATAATATAACGTCAGAACATCAGAACATTGTCTTTCTATGGGACACAACATATTTTGACTATAGAACACTATCATTGAGGGGTGAGTTTCAAAAGTCAACCGGCCAACCGCACCTACCAACAATAAATAGAATGCGCCGAAATGAGTCAATATCATGGAATCTAAATTATTTTAAAAATAAAACGAAACAAATAAATATTTCTTTTCTTGCTCTTCGATATCTTTCTTGGCCGGTTGGCTTTTTTAACTCACCCGTCATTGAGTCAAGTGTAGTTCTTTGTAGCATTAAGCAACCATGTTAAAATTTGGTGTAGCTTACAGCAGACTAGAAAAACATTCAGATATTTTCACGGTTGTTCATGATACATTTCGTGAAGCTCTCGCAGGCCTTTGTTTTAAAATCAAGCCAAGAAGCAGAATGGCACCAGACATACAAGTAAATACAACGTAATGTGTTCGACATTGTGATGATAACTAAAATGAACGTATATAATAGTAAGACATGGGATGTGAAATACGATTAACAACTTTGTTTCGTAGCCGATTGTTCCATTGGACTAGGACTATATTTTCTGGTATCTACCGGTATGCCGACCATAAAGGAACACAATTTTATGGTGTAATACGCCTTTTTATTGTATTGGTATACTCTTTGAGGTCGGCAGCTACTACGCTTATATTCAGGAATTATTGTTTTCATGCGCTTTGAAGTCTGAAATACTGAAAATGGCTACCACGCAGCACTAGTACCAATCTTGATGAAATGATATTCATAAATATTAATAATCAAGATCAAACGGAATATTGCTTGAACAGAATTGACGGGATGTAACACGTACAATCATATACAACATGGATACAGAATGAGTGATAAAATGAAGTCATTGTTTATTTATCAGTTTCTATAGTTTTAACTTACAATAGAGATTTTTTTTACTATACACAATCTTTTTATTACGTTTTTAAGAATTCATATAAACACGTTTTTCATGGTTACATGAGAAATATATCAAATGTCTTTTCTGGAAGGTTTTTAATGAGAGATATTGAAGTTGATTTTAGAGGGCTTAAGAATCGATAAAAATATTGTGGTTCCTGTTCACAAGTTAACTGCAATCATAATATTGTGCTTTGAATAATTCAAGATCATTACAGAAGGTGGAATACCCAGAATCCAGAATAGAGATGTATATTGTTTTGTGTTTGACATGAATATTGCAGGAGTAAGCTTTTTGTACAAACCAAGAAATGAACTCATTCTTGAGACTTTGACAAATCTTTGAGAAATTCCTCGAAAGACGGGAGGTCATATTGTTATTCTTAGAATGATTGACATAAGTTAGAAACAGCTTGCGTCTGCAATTTTGATTTGGATCGTTATTGTGTGAATTTGAAATTCTTTCTGCGTCTCTTACGTATTAAGTATCAAGATGTACGCAGAACATAAACGAGACTATAAAAGAGAAAAGTTAGTCTCAACTATCAGAGATCAATGTTTGAAAAACAATTGTGGAGGAATCAAGCACATCTCGACCGTTTTTAGACTGATGGATATAGACTATTCTAAAAGGATATGTTTTGAGGAATTAGCACGTGGAGTGAAAACGTTTGACATTTCGATTAGTGACGAAGAGCTAAAACTTTTATTCGACATCCTCGACAAAGACAAGTCTGGTTATATTGATTTTAATGAATTTATGCATAACCTTCGACCCGTCATGAGTCTATCAAGAATTCAGGTTATCAATGAAGCCTTCAATAAATTAGATGTTAATAATGATGATGAGTTACAGGTTGGAGATTTACAAGGTAGGTTACAAGATCTGATATATGATATCGTATACAAAAACAAACTTCGTTCTAAAAGACTGTCGTCTTATGGTCCACCATTTCGTTATTAATCGATGATGGTCGAGGTATTAAAATGGAAGATCGTTCCCCATTCGTCCTTTGATTTGTAGGTTGTAGACGAGTTATACCACTTTGTAGACGAGTTATCACACTTTGAAGACGAGTTATCACATTTTGAAGACGAGTTATCACACTTTGAAGACGAGTTATCACACTTTTGACTCAATCCACTAAAACGTAGAAACGCCACTGATGGAATACTGGTGCAGTTACACTCAATAAATGAAAACTAGTTCTTTTATGAAGATAAATTGCTGAAATTAGTGGGGGAAAAGTTTCACAAGGCCACGAGTTTTTATGTTTTTTTTTTTTCATATTTCTGAATACATTCTGAAATCCTTTTACATGCGGAAGCTCTCGTTGGTGCCGAAACAATGTGACCCGGAAGTTGAAGCTCTAGGTCGTAAAATCAGCTATAATAAATTTATTGGTTAACCTTCAGAGCTTACTTCCTGTAGAATATTATAGTTCCTTATTCATCTCAAAAATCAAATTAAAAAATAGATGAAATATTTTGCGTTGGGTTATGTATCTGAAGTACAATATGTACTTCCTATAACATAGAAAGTTTATGGATAGAGTAGGGAAATGAAAGGTTACTTCATTCTAATTGCAAAAATCGATACAAATCTGCCTATAGTGTTTCTAGTTGAATAGCCTCCTTGACTGAGATACATGTAGTACTTTTTACAGAAAGAAGTCATAAACCATGTACCACATAAGCAATTTTGTTCAAGTAGACACTTTGATAAAGACATCTTTTTCTTAAAAAATTCTTACTCAACTGTTAATTGATAAGGGTTCGTGGTTTAAACGATAATGCTGAAGCAATGCCGATCAGACTAACATGGGCAAAACCTTTCTTTAGTACACTGTATGTTTATTACATCTCATTTATTGCTTTGTGTATGTTTTTTATATTCGACAGAAGTGTTTATTCCTGTCTAAACACACTGAAACTTTCTGTTACGCGAAGAGACTGTGTTTCATAGATTTCCTTTAAAACAAAAATCATTCTGCTAGTAACTTCTATCTACTCAGAAGAAAACTCCTGCTTATGGGAGCTAACTCTAACATTCATTTGGACACACTCCAGTAATTCATTTGCCGTCTGTTTCCATTTTAAATCTCAAAATTCAACCTTCTATAACTTTTTCCAGAAATCTTGTTCCAATATGTCACATGAAAGCCTGACCAATGCTTAGTTTTTGACAAAATTTCGATATATTATCATGACCATGAAAATCTTGAACTAGCCAAACTACTCAACATCCGCTTGACTGTCAATGCACACAAAACGACTATTTTAGAATTATCATTCGGCATGAAAATCTCTCATCATCTAACAAAATCTGAAAGAAAATGCAATTTCAGACATCAAATTCCAAATCTTGACCAAAATTTAGTCAAAAATAGCATGCAAAGAGGATTTTTTTTAAAGTAGCGCAGACTACATTCATACAATCATTAGCATAAAATTAATTGTTGGAGTGGGTTTTATATTGTTCTATATGTCTCTCTACAGAGAAGCGCTCTACAACATATCACGGTAAATAATGGCAGGCAGTATATTCCTGAACTATGCACAGATTGTCACGTGATCACGTGATTCTGGATTAAGGTGCGAATAGACGAGGTACACTGTCCGGTGCGGGATTACCGATACAGTAGAAAATAGAAGAAACTAATCGTGTCCTTATCGTGTCCGGACCCGTACCCTGTGTGTGGGAATAGATAATGTACGGTGTCCGTTGCGTGTGTGGGATTATCGATACAGTATAAAAAAGAACAAGCGAACACACGAGGTACGGGTCCGGACATGGTGCGCTTCTACCATTTTCTACAGCATCGACAATCCCACACCGTACACCGCACCGGACACCGTACCTCGTCTTTTCGCGGCTTAAGATATGGATCCAAAATGATGCTAAAAATTCATCATGGGTAAATTGATAGCTACACTACAACAATTATTGAATAAGTAAATGTCAGAATTATATCATGTAGGCTCCAAAGCTAGGGACTATATTGCAAAATTACCATCAGTTGACAAATTGTGAAATACCGGAAGAAAGCACTACGAAATCTGCCATTCATTAATTCCGAGAAATATTCAGCTTTACAGAAACTGCCGATGATTGCGGAATGGATCGATCTGTGACCTTTTAAAAGGACAACGTCACAAATTGCTTATTCTGAAAAAAAATATTATGAGAGGAGGGTATGTCTATTGTAGGCTCATCTTATCCAAACCACATCTTGTTCAAGCTAACTGATCCATATCCATCCGACACTCCTTAAATGTCTATATCAGATTAACCCTAGCCTTGATATTTCCCACAGTAAACATGGAAGTTGGATACTGTAAACAGTTTGGCTGATTCAGTGTTAAAGGGAAGGTACCAGATAGATTTGACGTATGTTATATTGTAAAAATATTTATTCCCATTGGTTCCCAGATATAGACCAGCGTTATTATAACAACGTCTCCTTATCAATAAAAAGATAGACCTAAAGCATATGTTCTGACATGTTCAAGAGACGATCTATATGTATGCGAGTCTATGCCAAACAGAAAATAATTCCAGTTACTAGTCTCAATTATCTAGATGCTTCAAAAAATGTCAAATTTTCTGAAATAACACATGCAGATCTAGGAAATTCACTTTCTATTTTATACATAATATATTATGTCATTTCTATATATGGCAGTCTCAAGAAAAGACGAGTCTTTAACTTTCAAACGCAGATTATTCTGGACCAATATGGCGGTGAGCTGTGAACACTATTACTGATTAGCTAAATAAACACCTTTTCTGAGACTAAGGACGATTGGTCAAACGGATGGCAAACCTTTCCCCTTAACTCGTCAAAACCTATTCAAAATCGTACACGTTTTTAACAGAATGCATATTGTGGACTAGTCAAAACCCCAATTTGTTCTCTCGTTTTTACCCGAGATATCCAACATTTAACTCAGTTTACCAAACTAGACATAATAATTTACACAGTCTACTCTCTTGTGACTATCAAGTAAGGTTAAATCGAATCGTGTTGAACACACAAATTTCCCGGGTTTTAACAACAACTTTCTATTAACAACCGACACTTTCTGTTTATTCTGACAAGAAAATAAAAGCCTTTCCATTAACAGGTTCCCATTTTGTTATAACTGTGTTTGGTTTGACTCTATACTGTTCCGGAGTTTGTTGACATGCATTTCAATCTAACTGATCACTTCGACCCCATGGACTCTTTCAGGACATGATCTTGAATATTGTTGGACATGAACAACGGTTATTTTGCCTTTCATAAAGTCATATATAACACCTATATATACCCACAAATACCAAAACTAAGTGTTTGATGTCGTCACTTATCGTGAAGGGCCGTATGTGGTATAGCATATTTTGAGATTATTGACGTCAGCATACACTCAGTTTAGTGGAATCGCAGGATCCACAGACGTCTGATCGAAGATCTGGATGGTGCAAATTGATGCCGACAGTGACATAAACAATTTTTAGAAAACCTTTTTACAATCCCTTTAAATTTCATGTGCATTCTAAGAGGTAATATATATTTAAGATGTGTTCAAAATTGATAACTTTAATTAACTGATTACACGTCTGACCAGTAATGATTTAATTAGGATGTTTATATTTTAGTCTGTCTTTAAATCTAATGATAAGGTAGAAATAATAAAAACTACCTTATGGTAAAATATCACGTAGCCGAGAAAATAATTAGTCTAACAATATTGATTAAATTTTAATTGAAATTATGTAAGATTTTTTTTATCCCACTTATTTTATTAAGTCATGAGTGGTCGATGTCGTGGCACCGATAGTCCAGTATGTAAATAGCGTCCCAAAGGAAATTTAGGGGGGGGGGGGGGGGGGAGGGGTAGTAATTGACGAGATTTTTGTTTTTAGTTTATATCCGCAAATTTATATAGTTAAAAGGAGGTAATTCTTTAATCAACTAATTGTTATATTAAGGCAAACTTTAATGTCATATTGCCCGAGGAGGATTTGCGATGGAGAAGTTAGACAGGATTGGGAACAGTAGACCTACCATGAGAAATATAAGGAGCTAGTCCAGTTACCCATAGAAATTCCATCTTTAGAATGTTATTACGAACTCCATGTAATACCTTGACACTTTTCTTGTATATTTTTATGGAATATGAATTAGGGCCATGATCGTAATACTTGGTACCTGGGTATTGTGAAGATGTTAATTTGAATCCCTTTCAGTTTCACGAATGACTATAGTGTAGGCTGAAATTTCAGCCAGAAAATGTAATGAATATTTCATTAGTAAGACTATGATACACTAGTAATAGTATAAATAATAAATACAGATATTAATGAGCAAAACTAATTAAATCTTATTAATTATCAGATTGTCATTGACAATCTCTAATCAAATTCATTAGAATAATTTCTAGAAATTATCTTCATTTGTTCTTGAACAGATTATCCAGATAAATGAATATATTTAGAGACAATATTGATCAAAAGAATAAGATATTATTTCACTAGCAACACTATGTTTCCAAAGTTTAACAAAAATATTGCCTTTTATGGCTTACCTTGGCCCACGGGAATTATATTATTTTGCCATCTTCCGTGTTGCATGGTTCTTCTATACATAATTGCTTGTATATACTTAATGGGTACAGTTTCTGGAGTGTTTTCAAGAAACTTTTCATTATTGATCAACACTGTTGAAATTTTTTGAACTTTTGAGCTAGAGTTATTGCCCTTGTTCGTTAACGTTGAAATGGTTAACCATGAATGGATATAAAATAAAATCATACTCCACATAAGGAGATAATTCAATGTGACCCTTGGACCGAATGTTCCTCCTTCCCCCAGACTTAATTAAGGCAATGATTCCTCTCGAGGGTCTTCCAATTCCTCCCCCGTTGAGAAGCACTGCTCTAAGCCCCTTACGGTGTGGCTGGTGGGTAAATACACAGAATAATATTAGTATTTCTTTTTGTTGATCAATGTTGATTACAAAACGCCAAAAAAAATATTTGATGAACATAAGGCGGACTAGAAATCGATGATCTCAAAATAAGATATCCTTGAGGGGAAAAAATCTATCATGTGAAAAAGCCGATATGGAAAGGATAAGTAAATTAAAAAATTGATTTTGACAAATGTTGAAATGGATTATTTGCCTTTTTCTTCATCAAATGAAGTTCATTTCTCGAGATAATGGTTATTACATAGACAGAATTCACAAAGACTAGAAAAACTTTATCAATATAAAGAATAGCGATAGGTTATTCATTGCCATATTATATAGTATATAGTTCATTTAATAAACGAGTTGATGAATGTTATTTGTCAAACCTTTTGACTTAAGTAACCATTAATGTCATATAAAATTCCATGTGAAATATTTAATTTCAATTCGTATATTTTTATTCTTATATTCGTCTTCCGATCATAATATCCGTGTAAATCAATCAACGGACAATGTGACAAATTGAAAATATTACTTAAAGTGTATTTCTATGAATAATCAGCCATTATTGAATCATTCAGATAAATGAAAAATCATTTTTTATGAGAAATATCTTATTTATTGATATAAATGTATCGATTATTAGATCATTGCAACACTATTCAGCTCGTTATTAGGCGGTTAAGAGAGCGTGGAATATCACGATGTGAAATATCTTTTACCGATGTCACATAGGCCTACTAACGTCACATTGCTAGAATACTAACTTCACATTATGAGATATCTGAACAGTATTGTCACATTATAAGATATCTGAACAGTAACGTCAAATTATAAGGTATAATTATGTACACTAAATTCACATCGGAGATATCTGAATATTAACGTGACATTTCAGATATCTGAATACCAACGTCAAATTGTTGGATCAAATCATTGTTATTTTCTTAGATACCTTAATATTCAAATCACATTGTGAGATATCTGAATATTAATCTGACATTGTATGATATCTACGTCGCATAACGTCGCATTGTTAGATATCTGAATATTAACGTGACATTTCAGATATCTGAATACCAACGTCAAATTATTGGAACAAATCATTTTTATATTCTTAGATATCTTAATATTCAAATCACATTGTGAGATATCTGAATATTAACGTGACATTTCAGATATCTGAATACCAACGTCAAATTATTGGAACAAATCATTTTTATATTCTTAGATATCTTAATATTCAAATCACATTGTGAGATATCTGAATATTGATATGACATTGTATGATATCCACGTCGCATAACGTCACATTGTTAGATATCTGAAAAACAATGTCACATTGTTAGATAATTATCTGAACATCAATGCCACATTGTAAAATATTTGAATAATAACGTCACACTATTAGCTATCTGAATAGTTATGAGATAAGGATACTATCGTCACATTGTTGGATATCTGAATATATAGAACTTCGGAAGGCAATATGACTTCTCTCTAACGTGTGACAAATTTAGATGGATTTATTTTAAAGAGCATTCTGAAAATTTGAAATTCCAATGTCTTTGAGGATCGTATCTGTATTGAACTCAATAAGGCAATTGTCAATTAATTGTGAAAGGGTGTGACTACTGCAGTTGAATCACTAATTAAAAAAGTTCATTGACTGGTATGTTATAAGGAATTGTTGTTTGTGTCCGGTATAACCAAGGTAACGTGACAGTATATTCGTAATCTGTTATATCTAGCTAGAATCGATCCTCGTAAACATGCCATTTTGCTGTTCAACTGAACAAAAGATCGTTATTGCTTTCACAGCTCCAAAGCTCTTCAGGGACAATAATAGGCTTTATTCAGTTGAAAAGTAATAAGTACAATGAACTTTGGTTGAATGAATATATTGAAAGGTCCATTTTCCATTCGATTAATATTGAAGGTAAATAAAGAAGAGTTAGAGAGAAAACTTAATGGATTTCAGGTGAAAAAGTGAAGGATACGTTTGTTATTTAACGGAAAGGATAAGCCTTGGAATAATCTACATTAGATCGAACAGTTTATTCGGATTATCCCTAAAAATAAGAAAGTTTGGTTCATTATTATGTGAATAAAGTGAACAATTATTGAGGATTTGGAATTGATGACATCACTAATTGATTGGGTCGAAACTTGATGATGTCACTGGCTTGTGAATATAAAGTCCATACAAGGAAGAAATCTCTCAATATAGCTCGCGATTCGTAAAGAAGGAAGAAGGAAATAAAATATAATTGATTGGTTGATGAAATGGTCAGAATTAGATTAGGTCTATAATGTCTTTGATATATTAAGTGATAAATGATAAATAGGAACTGTGTGTTTATTAATGACAATTAGTACCGCTAATTAGCTTGGGCAGAATATACATATAGTGCACATATAGTATGATATATATATTATGTTATTTGGTTAGAGGCTCCTAGTTCTTGAATCGTTTCCTTCATATAGATAGACAATAACCAGCTGTAAATGAAAAGTAAACTGTTTAATGCGGAATAGGTGGATATACATGATTATCAAATATTCTTGTGTTCAAAATAAAGTGGAAACGGATTTGAAGTGAGAGGCTTAAAGACATATATAAACGTATCAATGGAACTTTACTCAAGAATGAAGAAATTATAAATTGTGTACTTTCTTCTAATTAAAAACTTATATACACAGACGAGATCAAACATTCTTGAGTTAAGTTGAATTCAAACTCAAGTGAAGAAAAAATCAAGGAAGACTGGTTGATAGAGATTTACAAATGAACTATGTCACTGGATAAGAAATTAAGAATCTGTTAACGCTATTGAGTAACCTTGACTAACTTTGTTGAAGTAGAGAATATATCGTCTGGATGAGGTGAATATATGAAAGTTACATTTACATGTTTATATCGTGAAACGGAATCTAGAATCCTGCTCCGATTTATAAGTCAAACTCTTCTTATATGATCAGCCGTCGGTTGTTATTCGGTCGAATCTAATACTGTAGGAACATTAACTTCAAAGTACAACATTCAACACCTCTGATGGACTATACAGTGATTACAAATTAGAAAATAGTTATTTATTGTTAAAAGACTTCTATTTACCTGGTTACTGACATTATTTACTTATATTGGCATCTTGATTCAAGTGAATCACAGAGGCAAATAAAATTAAAAATTGAGAGTATTCTAAATTTAGTTCAAATCTTATCTGAAAGCTGGATTTAAAACCTGACACATGTTAAGATTGGGACTATCATAGAGTAGGTTGTCGTTCATCTTTTTTGGATATAAGTGAAGATTCCGGATATTGATAATATCTTAATTTTGGACAGTTCTTGAAAAGTAGGACGTAAAACTCCATTCATTTAATTTGAATTGAACTATAAAAAAAATAACTTAAGTTTGGCTGCTTATTCACTCTGGACCAGGATCTTAAAATGGATGACCGATTGGACAAACGTAAAATGTCTCTGATAGAAGGAATTAGAGAGCAGCTGTTACAAAATGGGTGTGGTGGAATAAAACATCTCTCGACAATGTTTAGAAGGATGGACTATGACTTCTCTAAGTGTATCTGTTATAGAGAACTTTTAATTGGTATCAAATCTATGGGCGTGACAATTTCAGAAAGCGATTTAAGACTTGTGTTCGATCTTCTAGATAAAGATAAAAATGGTTCCATAGATTTTTGTGAATTTATTCGTTATCTTACCCCACCTATGTCAGAACAAAGAATCCGAGTTATAAACGAAGCTTTTGACAAACTGGACGTCGATAAAAATGGACAAATAGAAACAGATGACTTACGAGGTATTTTCTTTTTAACTTCTTTTGAATATTCCATAGTTAATAGTCAAATATCAAACTTAAGTATTTTTATATTTGGGCAGATTTATTTGAATTGAACATGATGTATAGACATTTGTCTTGTGATCGGGGGCACAGGCAAATATTTGATGACAAAAGCGTTATACAGAACCCCTTCCATATTCTGTTTTTTACACTACAATGTATGGAAGGAGTTTCAACTCAATTTCTCTATTCACAAATATGTTAGGGTTGTAGCTTCAGATGTTCAAATTCAACTTGGGCAGAACAGGTATTGTAACAGAAGCTTCATAATATAAAAACTACTTGTGTAGATCTGTTTAAATGTAGGGGAACCGGTGTTGAATTTATAATATTTAAACGTACTGTGGATAGCATCATGTCCTAACCACAGCCCCATTCGTCATACTTCCTGACCATGTCAAAACCCGTATTCGTGATACGATGTGTGGATAGCTGCTAAGGCCAATATTGAAATGACTAAATATATGTAAAATTACATTAATACACGTCGGTGATGATATGTAGAAATTAATAACACTGAAGGTTCTCTATATAAAGACAAACAAAGAGCTGATATTTAAGAGTAATAATAATATTGTAATAATTAAAATATTAATTAATACCATATGGTGCTGGTCATACGGTACTATAGTATTGTTCTGGTGTAATGAGGGGAAATTTATTACTTCTCGTACTTAAATAATTACTTTTCTCAAAGGTTGTTTATGGTAATATTCATTTATATGGCGTAAGAAGTTATTCAATGCTACCGAAGCGTGTTTCGCGTGATGTTCAAACTAGCCAATCAAAACGTCCGCACGTCACCAATTTTACGTTTTGTTTTGTAGATATTTATTTTTCGAAACTTGTGATGTTATAGGAATACGAGCAACCCACTCATTCAAAAATTATTTTCTGGTTAAACCAGCCAATCAAAACGTTCGCACGTCGCCAATTTTACGCTTTGTTTTGTAGATATATAATTATAAAGAAGTTCTAAACTTGTGAAGTTATATAAGTACGGGCAACCCACTCATTCAAAAATCACTTGCTGGTTACAGTTTATCGCTTCATACATAGCTATTATGATAATCTTTTTATCGGTATTTGTTTAAAAGTATGACGAATGTTCGTGAATAATTGAAGATTGCAAGATAATTTATGGACGGTGAACGGTAGCCTAATTTGTTACGTTTAATGTAACCAATTATAAACAAACTTTTTGTTTTATCATTTCAGTTGTATATTCTGGCAATGTTAAACGCCACCCTAAATATGTTTCTGGTGAATGGACAGAAGAGGAAACATTACGTAACTTCCTGGATAGCTTGGATACACCCGGATGCCCGGATGGAAAAGTTACCCGCCAAGAATTCCTGAATTACTACGCTGGAGTCAGTGCTACAGTTGATGACGATTGTTACTTTGATTTAATGATGAGGTCGTGCTATGGTCTACGTCCTCGGGGAAATAGTTAATATCTAAATATTCCATAATAGCATAAAAGCATGGAATTCGCTTTCCATCGTCCCTGAAAAGAGGTATACCAACCAAATGTCCACCATTCGATATAAAGTAGGCTAATGCTACGAATTCCACGTGTGAACTTGACGTTTAACAATTACTTGTATTACCTTGTATTTGCCATGAATGGCGTATTGTTGTGTCCTACAACATTAAAGTGAACACAATAAGCAACCTTTCGACAGAATTTGTACGAAGATATAAAAATTCCTAACATCGACTAATTTATTACTGTTGGGACAATAACTCTCACAATATAAACAATTTGGTATGACGACCTTTTATGGTCTGACCATGACATATATATATCGATTTTATACAGACATCAGAAGAAATAAATCAAATCGATTAATTCCACAAAATATGAACTGTGATACGTAATACACATATGTATAACGATTGAAGTACTTATAAAGGTATATTACCGTCTAAATATTTGATAGCGCTCTATTCAGTTATCCGCAACACTTTTCAGAATGAGTTCTTTTACTTTTAATCGCGACCAGTCTGAACTTGTGCTTTTGTTGAATTTCAGAAGATCTGGCTTTGGGTTTTAAATCTGAAAATAAAAATATAATACTGATGGCTCAAATTGAGCTCTATCAGCTAGTAAAGCAAGTGTTTAGATGACTGCACATTTCCTTCCTGAGATAATGTTTTTCTTTTTGGTAGTTATCGTAGGCTACCTAGATGAAATACCAATGCTTGTAGTTTTATATATTGTGTTAAAACGTAATTACCATTGCTGGTATCTTTAGCTTACCCCATGACAAGTTTCGAATCCATACAAGACAATAAATACCCAGATTCGGGCTGATAAAAATTACTAAGGGAGGCAACTTACTAATGACTGTCAGACTAATTCCAGACCCCACGTAATGATTGATATTTGGGAGGAAAAAAAAGAAATTCTAATACGATTTAGGGTTACCAAAATCTGAAAAACCATCCCAATGAAGAATGTCAGATATAGAAGTTTATGAACAATGAAAATGGTGCTTCAGAAGGCTAATTTTAAATGAGCTACTAAAAATCGCAAGGCAATATTTCTGCATCCCATCTCATGTGAATGCTAAATTCTTTTTCACCCATTGGCATTGTCTGCTTTACATGTCTTTTCACATTGTGTAGATTTAAAAGGTGCTCAATTCAGAAAATCAGTAACATAAAACCAGAATCGGAATGAATGAATGAATTTAGAATTTCATTCCCGAGTTTTCTCCGACTGTCCCGTATTTGTACCCCCAGCTCCGACAGACTGGCGCCGCCACTGAATGATGGCTCGTATTATATACAATGTGTCACATTTTGTTCTTGAATATGTCAATTCAATTTTAGATTGGACTTTCCCCTTAAAAGTTTTATAAAGTGTGCACTATTTTATGTACTAATAAAATCTATAAATGTTTCAAATATTTTGTATGAAGTTTACCGGTTAGGTCTGGTATATAGGAGCTACAAAATATATACACTTCCCACATCATTTAACTATAGCTATGGAATTGAAATGAAATATGTCATGATATGCAGAATATTTATGTCATGTGTGCCCTGAAATCAGCATGAATCACGAGGGATTGGGGTCTACGACTTCATAGAGTTTCAGATGATAAATAACCAAGTACTAACGACTCGAACAGCAAAACGAAATCCAAAACAACATATTGGCAATATATTGGTAGCAGCTAATGAACTTTTCATATGAGGAAGTATTTCATAATGAAAAGGTATAACGTTTGTCTGAAAGAGTAGACACTCTCTGTGTGGCGCCATATATGAAATCTTACCAGTCCAATCCATTCAATCAGAGGGAATCCAACATAGTCAGTGGTACCGTCTTATCACTGTTCAAGGGAGGTAATTCAAATAGTCATCATAGTTTACTGCCACTTAGAGTTCAATATGGTAATAAAATTCACTAATTTAGAAATCTATACAGCTCAGTTTCACAAATAAATTATCATACAACAAAGGGAACTCTTTATGACTTCTATACTGTATTTCTGTTTGTCCTTTCACAATAATGAAAATTAATCTTGAAACACTTGCCAATTTGAATTCCATAAAAATATGAAGTCTGTTTAATTTTTATTTGTATAAACATATTTCCCTAGTGTAATTGTATATCACATCATTTGTAATATTATCACCCAAGACTTCTGGTCTAGTAATATCTTGGAGTAATGTAAACAGGGGTTGGCTTTTAACTGCTTTTATCTCAAAGGAGGAATGGAATCATTGATTAGAACCTTTATTCCAACATGTCCAAGTTAGATAGAAACAAGACGTACAAAAATACATTTATTTATCTAATAATAATAACAAATATTTTCACTGTTAAAATAGTTCTCAACTCAGAACATGTAGAAAGAAATATTAAAACAGAACCTGAAACATGTTGTTACTCAGAGTTTCACCTATCAATCTTCAGACTGCATCCATACATTTCCAAAGATAAACCATAAGCTTACTATATATTAAAAAAAATATTAACAACCATCATCATATTTGATCATCTTCCAAGCTTTTATCTAATTTTTTTTTGTACCCTATTTTAAAAATATCATAAAAATAGGTTGTATTCCAACATGTTAAAACGTAACCTGATGGAACCTACTTGGTTCATCTGGTCAGCATCAATTTCAGACTTGACACAGTCATGATGTGCTACAATCCACAAATCTTTTTTATTTGTTATCAATTCACAATAAAAGTCAAAATTAAAAATTCTTCAGAATTAAAAGTCTGGTCTAATAATACATGGGATTAAAAGTAACCCAATGAGCTTTCTCCTGATTCTTAGCTTTACTAGATGTTGTAAACAATGATTTGTAGGTAGCACTGACATTAGGATTATCTTGGATACTCTTAATCTTAGCCTCTTTCTCCTCTAATTTCCCATTGGTTGCTTTCGATTTGAGATCTGGTTTCCCATTTGATAGTTTAGACTTAATATCTTTAGAGGATGGTCCAGCCTTTTGATCATCCAATTTAGCAGATTTGCTACTCTGTGGTCCATCTGGTGAAGTGTCTGTAGAAACCTTATGTTTTCCTGCCTTCTTGGCTAATTTTGCCGCTTTAGCTTTCTGACGTCTTTCATTCATATTGTCTCTCATTATGTCCACTTCATCTTCAGTTCCATTTAAAACAATGACATCATTTTTGTCGTAGGTCTTCCCACATTTATGACAGATTTCTGATTTAATTTCTTTCAAAGCTCTCTCTGACAGCACACACCCACAACTCCAAATATAACAAAACTTATATTTTCCACTAAGTTCAATTCCAACAACTGGACAGATGTACTCTGAAGTCTGTGTATCAATGTAAGCATCACCTTTCTCAGCAACATTACCTTTATAAGCTGGATTTTCAGACAGTTTCAGTTCTTTCAAATCACGAAGTCCTCTCAAATGATCAAATTGATTCGCAAACTCAAATTTACTTTTGTCAATCAAGAATTCTAAAACTGATTCTTTGTTGTAAAGTCTACCTAATTCACAAGCTAAGATTGGTTTTTGTAAAGGTTCCAAACTGATAGCACAGTGCTTCCATTTCACAGCCAACTCGGCAGCCTTGTCTTTCTGTTCAGGTTTCTTCTTGGTTTTGACTAGTTCGTCACGAGTTGGAATCGTACCTCCATCACATCCCATGGTTAAAGATTAATCACGAAGGTTGGATAAACAAACCTACAGAATTCAAATACTTAAAATCGAATCAATTACACGACAATGTTAAATTATTGTAAAAATTTAGAGTAATACGACTTGTTTATCTTTTTTTACACCGGAAATGCTAATACCGGAAATGACAAGCCGGTCAAATCGTGCACAAGTCAAATTGGACATTAAAATTTTATAAATTTTGTAACGCTTTGGTCCATTTTTTTAACCTTTTATCGGTCTCTCCATTCCTAATTCCGAAGAGCGTATGAGAGGCATCGAAAATGCTATTTAGTGCGACCAATATCCATTCCATATGTGGTTATACCTGCAATCA
This sequence comes from Lottia gigantea, assembly GCF_000327385.1. Classification (NCBI taxonomy): domain Eukaryota; kingdom Metazoa; phylum Mollusca; class Gastropoda; family Lottiidae; genus Lottia; species Lottia gigantea. The sequence goes on along the minus strand of NW_008709945.1, from coordinate 1,027,799 downwards.
AGCATAATTTGTACAATTATTGAATTCGAGATTATCCAGTACTCTGAGTAGTGGAAAATTCATTACAACGTCTGGATAATCAAAATGAGGTGTATGAAAGAAGTTGTCCATTATAACGGTAGGTTGTATATATAGTAGTCAAGGCTACCAACAGGTAAAGTTCTTTGATATTTCTAATCTAACTACTGTTTGAAAGAAAGATATTTTTACAAATGGCGATATCCATTCATGCACGGACGTGTAGGAGAAGTCAATTGATTGATTATTGTTAATTAGTGAGATTAATTAATCAATGGATTAGGAACATCATAGTGTTATTTAATTACAGGTGTTCATTGTAAGAGCTTAGTTCATATTCTGTGACTGAAGGAAGGGGCATTCCTCAGGTAGTGATAGGATATCCTGGTTTATTTACAAATTTACCAAGGAATGCCAAGGATACACCCAGAAAACTGAGGTAGATTAGGAACATAAGTTTATACATATTACATTAGGCTAGTAGCCTATTATAGGATGTGATTAGACACAGATAGACACAGATACGTGTACATCTAAGAAGCCCGTTAATGTTTAAACCTAGTTGTGAATTTTTAAAAATCAAATAGCCAGTAGGTCTACTCTTCATGTAAAGATCAGATAAAATCAGTGAGGGGTATTGGAGTTTCTGAAGTCCAAGAAGACATTTAATATTTCCTTTTATTATTATTAATAATTTGCTGTTAAATTTTAATTTTGAGAGTAGTTCTATACAGTTTACTATCATATATAAACCTAACTTCAGATAACTGTAAAAATCAAATTAGTCTAAATACATACAATCACTGGTTAAAGTTATATGCAGTGTTGACGTGTTTCCCCTGTCGTCCTCAGGGGGGTGAAATACGTCGAAACGTTGCATAAAACTTTAATCAGTGATTGTTGTTCCATAAAGCTGTGTCTATGTATCGTACTCACAACTGCTAAATGCCATTCAAAGACTAATACCTTAAAGTTTAGATTTTTTACATGAAGTAACTTATTGTATATTACAGATATTCAACTACAAAAGGACAATATTTACCATATAAGATGCACCCGATCTTGTTATAAATTTAACATGTTCCAATAATCAACTGGTATTAAAGGATTCAATCCAGCTATAGGCCTAGATAATTAAAGGGGTTAATCCATGTTGTACCCTACATCGCCTGGATGAACATATTTTTACAAAGTATGTATTTTACAATAGTCAGAAACACTGGTATTTACATGTACTCTTAACTTATGACTCTAATTTGCATGGTATTAGTGCAATGTAGTTTTTGCTGCAGACTTTTAGAGATTTTGGAAGTGGTCTTTGTATATAGTCCAAGAGCTAGCTATGGGTGATTTTACCCCAAAAAACCCAGAAGGTTTGATGGTTTCAATGAATTAGGACTATGACAGACATTGAAAATTATACGTAAAGATGTACATCAGCTGCTACAGATCTGGTAGAAATGTATAACTTAAATGTGTGTGCTCAGATGTTGCACCAATTTTTGTCCATATTTTTAATAGTGTTTTGAAAAAATACTAAATTACTATAAGTAGAAAAATGAAAAAAAAAACTGCCGTCTTTTAAATACTTCTGGATTTACAAGAAGCGTTATATTTTGTACATGAATTTGATTCTTTTTATGGGTTTTTTTCATTCTAGAATACAGAATTATTGGTAAGAAAGGGGAAGGGACATTTTCCGAAGTTTTAAAATGTCAAAATATAAAAGATGGCGGATACTGGGCGTGCAAGAAGATGAAACAAAGTTATGACAAGTAAGTAATTTTATATATTTTTTAAGAATCATTTCAATGGATATTTTATATATGTATATAATTATTCAAATTCATTCTCATTCTTCAAGCATTCATGTTTGAAATTCTTCATGCTGTGAAGGAAATCAAGAATATACCAAAGACTATTCACTGCTTTTAATTTATTCTATAATATACATATATTACGATCCATATTTTTTATTATTCTAATATTTCCTTAATGGAAGTTTATCAATCCAAATCAAAAAAACAGTCACAGAAAAAGTAGCAAAACTCAATACAGAAAGGACAGTGACTAGACAATTAACCATCTCACTGCTATTTAAGGCTTTTTAGGATATTCACCCCTTCATAGAAAACTGTGTCATGAATTGAATACCTGTATAGGTATTGATTATTCAATACTATTGGTTTACTAGTAGTTTTAATAAGACTTGTAATTTAATTTCTTTATTAAGAGGTCAAGTAGGTTTTAGAAACTTTTCTAAGAGAATTTGAAGGGATTTACTTGTATTATTGCTATAATTTTAGTGTAAATAACACTGTTATAATGCAATAAATAGTGTGATAAAAATTTACTATTGAATAATAAAGAATATTTGGGTATGAATGATATGCCTATTGCCAGTGGTATGGAGAAAAAAATTCACATATGTGTACATGTATAGCCTTTTTAACAATAATTTAGCATTATATTTGAGTAGTTTGGCAGCATTGTAAAACTAAAGACATGGCAGCGATTGAATTGGGTTTGAGACTGAGCTAAAATTTAGCTCTATATTGTATTAAGTTAAATTGTTGTGTGTCGAAAGATGTGTAAGATGGGCTAAACTTGAACTAATATGGATCTCCTTCTTTTTTTAAATGAGATTAAGTTGATATTGAGCTTCATTTTCTAGCTACATGTATAAATAGTAGTGTGTCAAGAATTGACTAGGATGATTTCTAATTGAGCCCAAATGGATCCCATTCCTGTATATATTAGATTGAGCTTATATTAAGTTCATGTTGTATTGCATAACATAATTGTATATCAAAGGTTTCATGGGATATTCTCTTTAAGAATGTTTGCTCTAGTTTTTCATATTAGTATAACTATAAGTGTTTGAAGTGTGTTAATTTTATGATTATATTATAGTTTACTAATCCTGTCACAGGTCATCTAGAGATTACAAGATTATCTCAAGACCCTAATCTCAAGATTAAAGGAGGAATATCCAACTAACTTAAGGAAAATGTTAAAAAAAATTTCTTAGATAATTTATAGAAAGACTCTGCCAGTGTCAAGTTACATTAATTTATTAGGGCTGGTGTGACGGCATAAGAAGTATAAGTCAAGCTTTACTTTAAAGCCTTTGTCAAGTCACTTTTATTTTCCCAAAACCTGCTGCAAATTTTATTCTATGATAGGGAATTGACGTTAAAACAAGGCACAGGGGGTCTTTGTGGATTTAAATACATAATTGAGAAGAAAAGTCATTTTGAATGTTTGGTCGTCGCTTCAAAAGTGAGGCATTTCTGCTTATGTGACCCTCTGTGTGCGTGGGTACAAGTTAATGTACAGTGAGGTCTGACTGTAACCACCACCTGACGCATCCACCTGTCATAGCGTATGCTAGTGTATTAGGGAAGGTAATGGCTCCAGAAGTATAAACCAAACTTTACGTTACTGCCTTGCTGTCCAGAAACATTATAACTTCTAATTACAACTTGTAATAAGTGACATGTTTTTGTATTTTTCAGTATGGATCAGGTGAATAACCTGAGAGAAATACAAGCCATGAGAAAATTAAATCCTCACAATAACATCTTAGAATTAGAGGAGGTCATATTGTAAGTTTTATATTTCTATTTCGCTATTAACATCATTTACAAAGACATTTAAATATAACCAGAGGGTAGCTCCCCTCTAGTGACATCATAAAACATGTTAGTTTACATGGTATTGCAAGAACCACAGACGCCGGAATGAAAATTGGAATGGTACAAATTGATGCTATGAGTGTCCCCGATACACGTGAAAAGTTTAGAAAACCTCTTTACAATCCCTTTAATTATCGTGTAGCTTTGTTGCCATAACTCTTTAGATTTGTACCTCATATCACATATTGACTTGTCTGAGTTTCATTTCAGTGACAAGAAATCTGGTACTCTAGTCTTAATCTGTGAATTAATGGATATGAATATCTATGAACTTATCAGGGGTAAGTGATGCTGATTTAATGTTTATATATATATATGATTTGAGACATGAGAGCCTTCAAAATCAGTATGGCTACATGTGTAACTACTAGTTCTACTAGAAAATGAAAAATGCAAGAAAAGTGCCTAATGATGTTAAGGTATAAGACCTCTGTCTTATTGCCTTGATGATGTGACATGGTAGATCTGGAAATAGTAGCAATATGATTTTATGA